>NW_027182350.1:300000-524930 GCF_040938575.1 Ambystoma mexicanum
GTGCAGCAGGACAAACTCCTGTCACAGAGAATGGGCGCAACCTCACTGCAAGCTTCATTCACACATGGTCTGGCTAAAGACAGCAAATCAAGCCTCCTACATTGGGCACACTGCACTTTAAAGGGTTAGGCATTGGAAGGCAGAGCTATCCCTCTGCCTCGCACATACTGGAGACCCTGAAGGGCCTCCTCCAGATTGCATTGTTACTGGATCGCCGACCTATCCCCCTGCCCCAAACCTCTCCCATTTACTCTGTCAACATGCTTCTCCTTACCTTCCTGCAAATACAGCACCCCTCTAGTCCCAACTGGTGGAACACCAAGCTTCATGGGGCACTTGAAGGTATCCAGTCTCCACCTTTTATCTGTCCTGCTCCTCATTTCACCATGAAGAACCACTGGCAGCATTTCAGCATCATTTTGAAACTGAAGTTATGGAACAGCTACAAAACCAGGGGAATGGCGGCAGGGGGATTTCATTCCATTTCATTCTGTCCTTTGGCTGTGTGCGCAGTGTCAGAAGAGTTTGAGGACTGCAGAAGACACCGGAACAGATTTCTGGGCGAAAGCGCCAGAGATTCTGGGCCCTGCCCCGATCGCCTTACGAACGCCTTACAAACGCCTGGCGTGCTTTGCCCTGGCGGGCAAATGCCCCGGGTGGACACTGAGCGCAGTACCTGAGGAAATTAGAGTGAGGTTTGACTCAGGGACAAGCCTGCCAAACTATGCACTATGGCAGCTGAATGGGGGCATGGGGTCCTCATGTCTCAGGGATCTGCTTCTCTTATCCAAAACATGTTTCCTCCCACCATCCTTAGCACCTAGCATATGGTAATGAGTGGAGCCCCTATACTTCCCCCTTTGCACATTCGTCAATTCCCAGATCTCTGTGGCAGACAGGGCAAATGTATCTATGTGAGAGAGAGAGGGAGCCAGAGAGAGTGAGAGAGAGAGAGGGAGCAGGCTCTGACAGCCACAATGAGAGAAAAGTGAAGTTGCATCCCCTCAAGTACTCCCCTGCACCCATCAACACAACAGCAAAGTTAGCTTGCATGTTCCCCGCTCTCCCCACTAACCTCACCCACCCACCCACCCACCCTACTCTCTTTCAGGACTTGCAGAGTGCCTAGAGACCCAGGAAATGATGGCAGCGCAGCATGGTACAAACACAAATATCAAAATAGAACTATTCCCCTACTGTCTACAAAACCAAGGAACTACTTCACCTTTGTTTTTTTCCACTTCACATTAAAAAAGAGAAAGACGTCCTTCGTTGGCCCTTTTTACGCACTACCATTCGGTTTACACATTTCATCCTGTTGAGTCTCCCAGTCGGCAAAAGCTATATATTTGGGTGGGTGATCCCAATGAAGTCAATGGAAATAGAGAAGGTGTTAGAAGGGTGATGATTGTGTGCTGCTAGTGTCTTCCCCTTGAAGTCCATAGAGGGCATGGCCTTGACTAGGGGGTGGTCGAAACGGCCGTTAATTTGCTCAGCAGAAACAATGCAGAATTCTGGGCAAATTCTGCCACTTCGCCTGCTCTGCCCACACAGAGAAATTGCCAATTTCAGGCTTTTTCTCCCTGAAATTCTGTTTTTTATGGGAAATTTTGTTTTTTGGTGGCCCCAAAAAGTTTCAGACTGAAAACAGATAGTTTGTGAAAAAAACACTGTTTCAGATGGTTTGCCAGAAGACATTTATTTTTTCCATTAAATTTTGTTTTAGCGGTCAAAAACATGATATTTCAGGGAAAAAACACATTTCAGGAAGCAAAATCTGCATAGAAAATTGGCACAACAGCTAAAAAAAGTCCCTGCAGGCAGAACAGAGCTGGAGGCGCATTTAGGCAATATCGTTCCACCAGCAGTGAGGATAACTTTGCCCACCCCTAGCCTTGACTAGGGGACTGAAAATGAATCTACAGGGACTGGCCACAATGTCCATATGAGGGTGGTATGTCGGGAGCTATGCTTTTTCCTTTCTTATTGGCGTTTCTGTTTTCACACCTTAACCTACCTGTTTTCACTGCAGTTTCTGGGCCCTATTTTTCACATCTTCTGTTTTTGAGCCCAGCCACAGGCCTCAGAGAAGGCTGGTGCACCTTGAGGCCTGAAGGCTCCCTCCACCAGTAGCAGGGCCCCAGGGCTTCTGACAGCAGCAGAGGCCCTGTGAGGAGTGGCCTCGAGCGATCAGGCAGGCTCAGCTGAGCCACCTCCTCTGGCCTGGGTCCTGTTCCTGGGGCTCCCAGCTCTGTCTGCCTTGACCTCTCCATGCCCCCTGCTCCAGGGCTCACCTGCTGCCGTCGCCGTGCCAACGGAACCCTCAGGCTGGGCAGAGCATTGTGAAATGACAGCCTCCCCTCCCCCGCCGCTGGGGCCTGGGCCCAGGGCTGGGAGCTTGCAAGGCAAAGGCACACCTCAGCTCAGCTTCTCCTGAGCTGCTCCAGAGCTCGACCCCTCAGGGCCCCGGGGCCCGAGGGCTGGTGCTGAGAGCCAGTAAGGACGATTTATTGGAAGGTCCTTTCCTTCTTGGTGACTCCTACAAACCATTTTAAGCTCTGTACATATACAAAAGCAACATGTGTCATGCCATTTGGGACATGCTGTTCACATGTCTAGCTCCACTAAAACCCTCCTCAGCATATTTCCGAGCCATCAAGGATGAACCAAGAAAAGTGCAGGGCCCTGACAAATCTGCTTCACCGTCACAGCTTCAACAGACATCTGAGTGTCACACTACATGACAGGTCCGGCCGAGGGCGACAGCGGGGGAAGCTTCACTCAACCAGTGCTACAACAGGGGCTTCCCTCCTACTGAACGGGTGCAGCAGGACAAACTCCTGTCACAGAGAATGGGCGCAACCTCACTGCAAGCTTCATTCACACATGGTCTGGCTAAAGACAGCAAATCAAGCCTCCTACATTGGGCACACTGCACTTTAAAGGGTTAGGCATTGGAAGGCAGAGCTATCCCTCTGCCTCGCACATACTGGAGACCCTGAAGGGCCTCCTCCAGATTGCATTGTTACTGGATCGCCGACCTATCCCCCTGCCCCAAACCTCTCCCATTTACTCTGTCAACATGCTTCTCCTTACCTTCCTGCAAATACAGCACCCCTCTAGTCCCAACTGGTGGAACACCAAGCTTCATGGGGCACTTGAAGGTATCCAGTCTCCACCTTTTATCTGTCCTGCTCCTCATTTCACCATGAAGAACCACTGGCAGCATTTCAGCATCATTTTGAAACTGAAGTTATGGAACAGCTACAAAACCAGGGGAATGGCGGCAGGGGGATTTCATTCCATTTCATTCTGTCCTTTGGCTGTGTGCGCAGTGTCAGAAGAGTTTGAGGACTGCAGAAGACACCGGAACAGATTTCTGGGCGAAAGCGCCAGAGATTCTGGGCCCTGCCCCGATCGCCTTACGAACGCCTTACAAACGCCTGGCGTGCTTTGCCCTGGCGGGCAAATGCCCCGGGTGGACACTGAGCGCAGTACCTGAGGAAATTAGAGTGAGGTTTGACTCAGGGACAAGCCTGCCAAACTATGCACTATGGCAGCTGAATGGGGGCATGGGGTCCTCATGTCTCAGGGATCTGCTTCTCTTATCCAAAACATGTTTCCTCCCACCATCCTTAGCACCTAGCATATGGTAATGAGTGGAGCCCCTATACTTCCCCCTTTGCACATTCGTCAATTCCCAGATCTCTGTGGCAGACAGGGCAAATGTATCTATGTGAGAGAGAGAGGGAGCCAGAGAGAGTGAGAGAGAGAGAGGGAGCAGGCTCTGACAGCCACAATGAGAGAAAAGTGAAGTTGCATCCCCTCAAGTACTCCCCTGCACCCATCAACACAACAGCAAAGTTAGCTTGCATGTTCCCCGCTCTCCCCACTAACCTCACCCACCCACCCACCCACCCTACTCTCTTTCAGGACTTGCAGAGTGCCTAGAGACCCAGGAAATGATGGCAGCGCAGCATGGTACAAACACAAATATCAAAATAGAACTATTCCCCTACTGTCTACAAAACCAAGGAACTACTTCACCTTTGTTTTTTTCCACTTCACATTAAAAAAGAGAAAGACGTCCTTCGTTGGCCCTTTTTACGCACTACCATTCGGTTTACACATTTCATCCTGTTGAGTCTCCCAGTCGGCAAAAGCTATATATTTGGGTGGGTGATCCCAATGAAGTCAATGGAAATAGAGAAGGTGTTAGAAGGGTGATGATTGTGTGCTGCTAGTGTCTTCCCCTTGAAGTCCATAGAGGGCATGGCCTTGACTAGGGGGTGGTCGAAACGGCCGTTAATTTGCTCAGCAGAAACAATGCAGAATTCTGGGCAAATTCTGCCACTTCGCCTGCTCTGCCCACACAGAGAAATTGCCAATTTCAGGCTTTTTCTCCCTGAAATTCTGTTTTTTATGGGAAATTTTGTTTTTTGGTGGCCCCAAAAAGTTTCAGACTGAAAACAGATAGTTTGTGAAAAAAACACTGTTTCAGATGGTTTGCCAGAAGACATTTATTTTTTCCATTAAATTTTGTTTTAGCGGTCAAAAACATGATATTTCAGGGAAAAAACACATTTCAGGAAGCAAAATCTGCATAGAAAATTGGCACAACAGCTAAAAAAAGTCCCTGCAGGCAGAACAGAGCTGGAGGCGCATTTAGGCAATATCGTTCCACCAGCAGTGAGGATAACTTTGCCCACCCCTAGCCTTGACTAGGGGACTGAAAATGAATCTACAGGGACTGGTCACAAAGTCCATATGAGGGTGGTATGTCGGGAGCTATGCTTTTTCCTTTCTTATTGGCGTTTCTGTTTTCACACCTTAACCTACCTGTTTTCACTGCAGTTTCTGGGCCCTATTTTTCACATCTTCTGTTTTTGAGCCCAGCCACAGGCCTCAGAGAAGGCTGGTGCACCTTGAGGCCTGAAGGCTTCCTCCACCAGTAGCAGGGCCCCAGGGCTTCTGACAGCAGCAGAGGCCCTGTGAGGAGTGGCCTCGAGCGATCAGGCAGGCTCAGCTGAGCCACCTCCTCTGGCCTGGGTCCTGTTCCTGGGGCTCCCAGCTCTGTCTGCCTTGACCTCTCCATGCCCCCTGCTCCAGGGCTCACCTGCTGCCGTCGCCGTGCCAACGGAACCCTCAGGCTGGGCAGAGCATTGTGAAATGACAGCCTCCCCTCCCCCGCCGCTGGGGCCTGGGCCCAGGGCTGGGAGCTTGCAAGGCAAAGGCACACCTCAGCTCAGCTTCTCCTGAGCTGCTCCAGAGCTCGACCCCTCAGGGCCCCGGGGCCCGAGGGCTGGTGCTGAGAGCCAGTAAGGACGATTTATTGGAAGGTCCTTTCCTTCTTGGTGACTCCTACAAACCATTTTAAGCTCTGTACATATACAAAAGCAACATGTGTCATGCCATTTGGGACATGCTGTTCACATGTCTAGCTCCACTAAAACCCTCCTCAGCATATTTCCGAGCCATCAAGGATGAACCAAGAAAAGTGCAGGGCCCTGACAAATCTGCTTCACCGTCACAGCTTCAACAGACATCTGAGTGTCACACTACATGACAGGTCCGGCCGAGGGCGACAGCGGGGGAAGCTTCACTCAACCAGTGCTACAACAGGGGCTTCCCTCCTACTGAACGGGTGCAGCAGGACAAACTCCTGTCACAGAGAATGGGCGCAACCTCACTGCAAGCTTCATTCACACATGGTCTGGCTAAAGACAGCAAATCAAGCCTCCTACATTGGGCACACTGCACTTTAAAGGGTTAGGCATTGGAAGGCAGAGCTATCCCTCTGCCTCGCACATACTGGAGACCCTGAAGGGCCTCCTCCAGATTGCATTGTTACTGGATCGCCGACCTATCCCCCTGCCCCAAACCTCTCCCATTTACTCTGTCAACATGCTTCTCCTTACCTTCCTGCAAATACAGCACCCCTCTAGTCCCAACTGGTGGAACACCAAGCTTCATGGGGCACTTGAAGGTATCCAGTCTCCACCTTTTATCTGTCCTGCTCCTCATTTCACCATGAAGAACCACTGGCAGCATTTCAGCATCATTTTGAAACTGAAGTTATGGAACAGCTACAAAACCAGGGGAATGGCGGCAGGGGGATTTCATTCCATTTCATTCTGTCCTTTGGCTGTGTGCGCAGTGTCAGAAGAGTTTGAGGACTGCAGAAGACACCGGAACAGATTTCTGGGCGAAAGCGCCAGAGATTCTGGGCCCTGCCCCGATCGCCTTACGAACGCCTTACAAACGCCTGGCGTGCTTTGCCCTGGCGGGCAAATGCCCCGGGTGGACACTGAGCGCAGTACCTGAGGAAATTAGAGTGAGGTTTGACTCAGGGACAAGCCTGCCAAACTATGCACTATGGCAGCTGAATGGGGGCATGGGGTCCTCATGTCTCAGGGATCTGCTTCTCTTATCCAAAACATGTTTCCTCCCACCATCCTTAGCACCTAGCATATGGTAATGAGTGGAGCCCCTATACTTCCCCCTTTGCACATTCGTCAATTCCCAGATCTCTGTGGCAGACAGGGCAAATGTATCTATGTGAGAGAGAGAGGGAGCCAGAGAGAGTGAGAGAGAGAGAGGGAGCAGGCTCTGACAGCCACAATGAGAGAAAAGTGAAGTTGCATCCCCTCAAGTACTCCCCTGCACCCATCAACACAACAGCAAAGTTAGCTTGCATGTTCCCCGCTCTCCCCACTAACCTCACCCACCCACCCACCCACCCTACTCTCTTTCAGGACTTGCAGAGTGCCTAGAGACCCAGGAAATGATGGCAGCGCAGCATGGTACAAACACAAATATCAAAATAGAACTATTCCCCTACTGTCTACAAAACCAAGGAACTACTTCACCTTTGTTTTTTTCCACTTCACATTAAAAAAGAGAAAGACGTCCTTCGTTGGCCCTTTTTACGCACTACCATTCGGTTTACACATTTCATCCTGTTGAGTCTCCCAGTCGGCAAAAGCTATATATTTGGGTGGGTGATCCCAATGAAGTCAATGGAAATAGAGAAGGTGTTAGAAGGGTGATGATTGTGTGCTGCTAGTGTCTTCCCCTTGAAGTCCATAGAGGGCATGGCCTTGACTAGGGGGTGGTCGAAACGGCCGTTAATTTGCTCAGCAGAAACAATGCAGAATTCTGGGCAAATTCTGCCACTTCGCCTGCTCTGCCCACACAGAGAAATTGCCAATTTCAGGCTTTTTCTCCCTGAAATTCTGTTTTTTATGGGAAATTTTGTTTTTTGGTGGCCCCAAAAAGTTTCAGACTGAAAACAGATAGTTTGTGAAAAAAACACTGTTTCAGATGGTTTGCCAGAAGACATTTATTTTTTCCATTAAATTTTGTTTTAGCGGTCAAAAACATGATATTTCAGGGAAAAAACACATTTCAGGAAGCAAAATCTGCATAGAAAATTGGCACAACAGCTAAAAAAAGTCCCTGCAGGCAGAACAGAGCTGGAGGCGCATTTAGGCAATATCGTTCCACCAGCAGTGAGGATAACTTTGCCCACCCCTAGCCTTGTCTAGGGGACTGAAAATGAATCTACAGGGACTGGTCACAAAGTCCATATGAGGGTGGTGTGTCGGGAGCTATGCTTTTTCCTTTCTTATTGGTGCTTTTGTTTTCACACCTTAACCTACCTGTTTTCACTGCAGTTTCTGGGCCCTATTTTTCACATCTTCTGTTTTTGAGCCCAGCCACAGGCCTCAGAGAAGGCTGGTGCACCTTGAGGCCTGAAGGCTTCCTCCACCAGTAGCAGGGCCCCAGGGCTTCTGACAGCAGCAGAGGCCCTGTGAGGAGTGGCCTCGAGCGATCAGGCAGGCTCAGCTGAGCCACCTCCTCTGGCCTGGGTCCTGTTCCTGGGGCTCCCAGCTCTGTCTGCCTTGACCTCTCCATGCCCCCTGCTCCAGGGCTCACCTGCTGCCGTCGCCGTGCCAACGGAACCCTCAGGCTGGGCAGAGCATTGTGAAATGACAGCCTCCCCTCCCCCGCCGGGGCCTGGGCCCAGGGCTGGGAGCTTGCAAGGCAAAGACACACCTCAGCTCAGCTTCTCCTGAGCTGCTCCAGAGCTCGACCCCTCAGGGCCCCGGGGCCCGAGGGCTGGTGCTGAGAGCCAGTAAGGACGATTTATTGGAAGGTCCTTTCCTTCTTGGTGACTCCTACAAACCATTTTAAGCTCTGTACATATACAAAAGCAACATGTGTCATGCCATTTGGGACATGCTGTTCACATGTCTAGCTCCACTAAAACCCTCCTCAGCATATTTCCGAGCCATCAAGGATGAACCAAGAAAAGTGCAGGGCCCTGACAAATCTGCTTCACCGTCACAGCTTCAACAGACATCTGAGTGTCACACTACATGACAGGTCCGGCCGAGGGCGACAGCGGGGGAAGCTTCACTCAACCAGTGCTACAACAGGGGCTTCCCTCCTACTGAACGGGTGCAGCAGGACAAACTCCTGTCACAGAGAATGGGCGCAACCTCAATGCAAGCTTCATTCACACATGGTCTGGCTAAAGACAGCAAATCAAGCCTCCTACATTGGGCACACTGCACTTTAAAGGGTTAGGCATTGGAAGGCAGAGCTATCCCTCTGCCTCGCACATACTGGAGACCCTGAAGGGCCTCCTCCAGATTGCATTGTTACTGGATCGCCGACCTATCCCCCTGCCCCAAACCTCTCCCATTTACTCTGTCAACATGCTTCTCCTTACCTTCCTGCAAATACAGCACCCCTCTAGTCCCAACTGGTGGAACACCAAGCTTCATGGGGCACTTGAAGGTATCCAGTCTCCACCTTTTATCTGTCCTGCTCCTCATTTCACCATGAAGAACCACTGGCAGCATTTCAGCATCATTTTGAAACTGAAGTTATGGAACAGCTACAAAACCAGGGGAATGGCGGCAGGGGGATTTCATTCCATTTCATTCTGTCCTTTGGCTGTGTGCGCAGTGTCAGAAGAGTTTGAGGACTGCAGAAGACACCGGAACAGATTTCTGGGCGAAAGCGCCAGAGATTCTGGGCCCTGCCCCGATCGCCTTACGAACGCCTTACAAACGCCTGGCGTGCTTTGCCCTGGCGGGCAAATGCCCCGGGTGGACACTGAGCGCAGTACCTGAGGAAATTAGAGTGAGGTTTGACTCAGGGACAAGCCTGCCAAACTATGCACTATGGCAGCTGAATGGGGGCATGGGGTCCTCATGTCTCAGGGATCTGCTTCTCTTATCCAAAACATGTTTCCTCCCACCATCCTTAGCACCTAGCATATGGTAATGAGTGGAGCCCCTATACTTCCCCCTTTGCACATTCGTCAATTCCCAGATCTCTGTGGCAGACAGGGCAAATGTATCTATGTGAGAGAGAGAGGGAGCCAGAGAGAGTGAGAGAGAGAGAGGGAGCAGGCTCTGACAGCCACAATGAGAGAAAAGTGAAGTTGCATCCCCTCAAGTACTCCCCTGCACCCATCAACACAACAGCAAAGTTAGCTTGCATGTTCCCCGCTCTCCCCACTAACCTCACCCACCCACCCACCCACCCTACTCTCTTTCAGGACTTGCAGAGTGCCTAGAGACCCAGGAAATGATGGCAGCGCAGCATGGTACAAACACAAATATCAAAATAGAACTATTCCCCTACTGTCTACAAAACCAAGGAACTACTTCACCTTTGTTTTTTTCCACTTCACATTAAAAAAGAGAAAGACGTCCTTCGTTGGCCCTTTTTACGCACTACCATTCGGTTTACACATTTCATCCTGTTGAGTCTCCCAGTCGGCAAAAGCTATATATTTGGGTGGGTGATCCCAATGAAGTCAATGGAAATAGAGAAGGTGTTAGAAGGGTGATGATTGTGTGCTGCTAGTGTCTTCCCCTTGAAGTCCATAGAGGGCATGGCCTTGACTAGGGGGTGGTCGAAACGGCCGTTAATTTGCTCAGCAGAAACAATGCAGAATTCTGGGCAAATTCTGCCACTTCGCCTGCTCTGCCCACACAGAGAAATTGCCAATTTCAGGCTTTTTCTCCCTGAAATTCTGTTTTTTATGGGAAATTTTGTTTTTTGGTGGCCCCAAAAAGTTTCAGACTGAAAACAGATAGTTTGTGAAAAAAACACTGTTTCAGATGGTTTGCCAGAAGACATTTATTTTTTCCATTAAATTTTGTTTTAGCGGTCAAAAACATGATATTTCAGGGAAAAAACACATTTCAGGAAGCAAAATCTGCATAGAAAATTGGCACAACAGCTAAAAAAAGTCCCTGCAGGCAGAACAGAGCTGGAGGCGCATTTAGGCAATATCGTTCCACCAGCAGTGAGGATAACTTTGCCCACCCCTAGCCTTGACTAGGGGACTGAAAATGAATCTACAGGGACTGGTCACAAAGTCCATATGAGGGTGGTATGTCGGGAGCTATGCTTTTTCCTTTCTTATTGGCGTTTCTGTTTTCACACCTTAACCTACCTGTTTTCACTGCAGTTTCTGGGCCCTATTTTTCACATCTTCTGTTTTTGAGCCCAGCCACAGGCCTCAGAGAAGGCCGGTGCACCTTGAGGCCTGAAGGCTTCCTCCACCAGTAGCAGGGCCCCAGGGCTTCTGACAGCAGCAGAGGCCCTGTGAGGAGTGGCCTCGAGCGATCAGGCAGGCTCAGCTGAGCCACCTCCTCTGGCCTGGGTCCTGTTCCTGGGGCTCCCAGCTCTGTCTGCCTTGACCTCTCCATGCCCCCTGCTCCAGGGCTCACCTGCTGCCGTCGCCATGCCAACGGAACCCTCAGGCTGGGCAGAGCATTGTGAAATGACAGCCTCCCCTCCCCCGCCGGGGCCTGGGCCCAGGGCTGGGAGCTTGCAAGGCAAAGGCACACCTCAGCTCAGCTTCTCATGAGCTGCTCCAGAGCTCGACCCCTCAGGGCCCCGGGGCCCGAGGGCTGGTGCTGAGAGCCAGTAAGGACGATTTATTGGAAGGTCCTTTCCTTCTTGGTGACTCCTACAAACCATTTTAAGCTCTGTACATATACAAAAGCAACATGTGTCATGCCATTTGGGACATGCTGTTCACATGTCTAGCTCCACTAAAACCCTCCTCAGCATATTTCCGAGCCATCAAGGATGAACCAAGAAAAGTGCAGGGCCCTGACAAATCTGCTTCACCGTCACAGCTTCAACAGACATCTGAGTGTCACACTACATGACAGGTCCGGCCGAGGGCGACAGCGGGGGAAGCTTCACTCAACCAGTGCTACAACAGGGGCTTCCCTCCTACTGAACGGGTGCAGCAGGACAAACTCCTGTCACAGAGAATGGGCGCAACCTCACTGCAAGCTTCATTCACACATGGTCTGGCTAAAGACAGCAAATCAAGCCTCCTACATTGGGCACACTGCACTTTAAAGGGTTAGGCATTGGAAGGCAGAGCTATCCCTCTGCCTCGCACATACTGGAGACCCTGAAGGGCCTCCTCCAGATTGCATTGTTACTGGATCGCCGACCTATCCCCCTGCCCCAAACCTCTCCCATTTACTCTGTCAACATGCTTCTCCTTACCTTCCTGCAAATACAGCACCCCTCTAGTCCCAACTGGTGGAACACCAAGCTTCATGGGGCACTTGAAGGTATCCAGTCTCCACCTTTTATCTGTCCTGCTCCTCATTTCACCATGAAGAACCACTGGCAGCATTTCAGCATCATTTTGAAACTGAAGTTATGGAACAGCTACAAAACCAGGGGAATGGCGGCAGGGGGATTTCATTCCATTTCATTCTGTCCTTTGGCTGTGTGCGCAGTGTCAGAAGAGTTTGAGGACTGCAGAAGACACCGGAACAGATTTCTGGGCGAAAGCGCCAGAGATTCTGGGCCCTGCCCCGATCGCCTTACGAACGCCTTACAAACGCCTGGCGTGCTTTGCCCTGGCGGGCAAATGCCCCGGGTGGACACTGAGCGCAGTACCTGAGGAAATTAGAGTGAGGTTTGACTCAGGGACAAGCCTGCCAAACTATGCACTATGGCAGCTGAATGGGGGCATGGGGTCCTCATGTCTCAGGGATCTGCTTCTCTTATCCAAAACATGTTTCCTCCCACCATCCTTAGCACCTAGCATATGGTAATGAGTGGAGCCCCTATACTTCCCCCTTTGCACATTCGTCAATTCCCAGATCTCTGTGGCAGACAGGGCAAATGTATCTATGTGAGAGAGAGAGGGAGCCAGAGAGAGTGAGAGAGAGAGAGGGAGCAGGCTCTGACAGCCACAATGAGAGAAAAGTGAAGTTGCATCCCCTCAAGTACTCCCCTGCACCCATCAACACAACAGCAAAGTTAGCTTGCATGTTCCCCGCTCTCCCCACTAACCTCACCCACCCACCCACCCACCCTACTCTCTTTCAGGACTTGCAGAGTGCCTAGAGACCCAGGAAATGATGGCAGCGCAGCATGGTACAAACACAAATATCAAAATAGAACTATTCCCCTACTGTCTACAAAACCAAGGAACTACTTCACCTTTGTTTTTTTCCACTTCACATTAAAAAAGAGAAAGACGTCCTTCGTTGGCCCTTTTTACGCACTACCATTCGGTTTACACATTTCATCCTGTTGAGTCTCCCAGTCGGCAAAAGCTATATATTTGGGTGGGTGATCCCAATGAAGTCAATGGAAATAGAGAAGGTGTTAGAAGGGTGATGATTGTGTGCTGCTAGTGTCTTCCCCTTGAAGTCCATAGAGGGCATGGCCTTGACTAGGGGGTGGTCGAAACGGCCGTTAATTTGCTCAGCAGAAACAATGCAGAATTCTGGGCAAATTCTGCCACTTCGCCTGCTCTGCCCACACAGAGAAATTGCCAATTTCAGGCTTTTTCTCCCTGAAATTCTGTTTTTTATGGGAAATTTTGTTTTTTGGTGGCCCCAAAAAGTTTCAGACTGAAAACAGATAGTTTGTGAAAAAAACACTGTTTCAGATGGTTTGCCAGAAGACATTTATTTTTTCCATTAAATTTTGTTTTAGCGGTCAAAAACATGATATTTCAGGGAAAAAACACATTTCAGGAAGCAAAATCTGCATAGAAAATTGGCACAACAGCTAAAAAAAGTCCCTGCAGGCAGAACAGAGCTGGAGGCGCATTTAGGCAATATCGTTCCACCAGCAGTGAGGATAACTTTGCCCACCCCTAGCCTTGACTAGGGGACTGAAAATGAATCTACAGGGACTGGTCACAAAGTCCATATGAGGGTGGTATGTCGGGAGCTATGCTTTTTCCTTTCTTATTGGCGTTTCTGTTTTCACACCTTAACCTACCTGTTTTCACTGCAGTTTCTGGGCCCTATTTTTCACATCTTCTGTTTTTGAGCCCAGCCACAGGCCTCAGAGAAGGCTGGTGCACCTTGAGGCCTGAAGGCTTCCTCCACCAGTAGCAGGGCCCCAGGGCTTCTGACAGCAGCAGAGGCCCTGTGAGGAGTGGCCTCGAGCGATCAGGCAGGCTCAGCTGAGCCACCTCCTCTGGCCTGGGTCCTGTTCCTGGGGCTCCCAGCTCTGTCTGCCTTGACCTCTCCATGCCCCCTGCTCCAGGGCTCACCTGCTGCCGTCGCCGTGCCAACGGAACCCTCAGGCTGGGCAGAGCATTGTGAAATGACAGCCTCCCCTCCCCCGCCGGGGCCTGGGCCCAGGGCTGGGAGCTTGCAAGGCAAAGACACACCTCAGCTCAGCTTCTCCTGAGCTGCTCCAGAGCTCGACCCCTCAGGGCCCCGGGGCCCGAGGGCTGGTGCTGAGAGCCAGTAAGGACGATTTATTGGAAGGTCCTTTCCTTCTTGGTGACTCCTACAAACCATTTTAAGCTCTGTACATATACAAAAGCAACATGTGTCATGCCATTTGGGACATGCTGTTCACATGTCTAGCTCCACTAAAACCCTCCTCAGCATATTTCCGAGCCATCAAGGATGAACCAAGAAAAGTGCAGGGCCCTGACAAATCTGCTTCACCGTCACAGCTTCAACAGACATCTGAGTGTCACACTACATGACAGGTCCGGCCGAGGGCGACAGCGGGGGAAGCTTCACTCAACCAGTGCTACAACAGGGGCTTCCCTCCTACTGAACGGGTGCAGCAGGACAAACTCCTGTCACAGAGAATGGGCGCAACCTCAATGCAAGCTTCATTCACACATGGTCTGGCTAAAGACAGCAAATCAAGCCTCCTACATTGGGCACACTGCACTTTAAAGGGTTAGGCATTGGAAGGCAGAGCTATCCCTCTGCCTCGCACATACTGGAGACCCTGAAGGGCCTCCTCCAGATTGCATTGTTACTGGATCGCCGACCTATCCCCCTGCCCCAAACCTCTCCCATTTACTCTGTCAACATGCTTCTCCTTACCTTCCTGCAAATACAGCACCCCTCTAGTCCCAACTGGTGGAACACCAAGCTTCATGGGGCACTTGAAGGTATCCAGTCTCCACCTTTTATCTGTCCTGCTCCTCATTTCACCATGAAGAACCACTGGCAGCATTTCAGCATCATTTTGAAACTGAAGTTATGGAACAGCTACAAAACCAGGGGAATGGCGGCAGGGGGATTTCATTCCATTTCATTCTGTCCTTTGGCTGTGTGCGCAGTGTCAGAAGAGTTTGAGGACTGCAGAAGACACCGGAACAGATTTCTGGGCGAAAGCGCCAGAGATTCTGGGCCCTGCCCCGATCGCCTTACGAACGCCTTACAAACGCCTGGCGTGCTTTGCCCTGGCGGGCAAATGCCCCGGGTGGACACTGAGCGCAGTACCTGAGGAAATTAGAGTGAGGTTTGACTCAGGGACAAGCCTGCCAAACTATGCACTATGGCAGCTGAATGGGGGCATGGGGTCCTCATGTCTCAGGGATCTGCTTCTCTTATCCAAAACATGTTTCCTCCCACCATCCTTAGCACCTAGCATATGGTAATGAGTGGAGCCCCTATACTTCCCCCTTTGCACATTCGTCAATTCCCAGATCTCTGTGGCAGACAGGGCAAATGTATCTATGTGAGAGAGAGAGGGAGCCAGAGAGAGTGAGAGAGAGAGAGGGAGCAGGCTCTGACAGCCACAATGAGAGAAAAGTGAAGTTGCATCCCCTCAAGTACTCCCCTGCACCCATCAACACAACAGCAAAGTTAGCTTGCATGTTCCCCGCTCTCCCCACTAACCTCACCCACCCACCCACCCACCCTACTCTCTTTCAGGACTTGCAGAGTGCCTAGAGACCCAGGAAATGATGGCAGCGCAGCATGGTACAAACACAAATATCAAAATAGAACTATTCCCCTACTGTCTACAAAACCAAGGAACTACTTCACCTTTGTTTTTTTCCACTTCACATTAAAAAAGAGAAAGACGTCCTTCGTTGGCCCTTTTTACGCACTACCATTCGGTTTACACATTTCATCCTGTTGAGTCTCCCAGTCGGCAAAAGCTATATATTTGGGTGGGTGATCCCAATGAAGTCAATGGAAATAGAGAAGGTGTTAGAAGGGTGATGATTGTGTGCTGCTAGTGTCTTCCCCTTGAAGTCCATAGAGGGCATGGCCTTGACTAGGGGGTGGTCGAAACGGCCGTTAATTTGCTCAGCAGAAACAATGCAGAATTCTGGGCAAATTCTGCCACTTCGCCTGCTCTGCCCACACAGAGAAATTGCCAATTTCAGGCTTTTTCTCCCTGAAATTCTGTTTTTTATGGGAAATTTTGTTTTTTGGTGGCCCCAAAAAGTTTCAGACTGAAAACAGATAGTTTGTGAAAAAAACACTGTTTCAGATGGTTTGCCAGAAGACATTTATTTTTTCCATTAAATTTTGTTTTAGCGGTCAAAAACATGATATTTCAGGGAAAAAACACATTTCAGGAAGCAAAATCTGCATAGAAAATTGGCACAACAGCTAAAAAAAGTCCCTGCAGGCAGAACAGAGCTGGAGGCGCATTTAGGCAATATCGTTCCACCAGCAGTGAGGATAACTTTGCCCACCCCTAGCCTTGACTAGGGGACTGAAAATGAATCTACAGGGACTGGTCACAAAGTCCATATGAGGGTGGTATGTCGGGAGCTATGCTTTTTCCTTTCTTATTGGCGTTTCTGTTTTCACACCTTAACCTACCTGTTTTCACTGCAGTTTCTGGGCCCTATTTTTCACATCTTCTGTTTTTGAGCCCAGCCACAGGCCTCAGAGAAGGCCGGTGCACCTTGAGGCCTGAAGGCTTCCTCCACCAGTAGCAGGGCCCCAGGGCTTCTGACAGCAGCAGAGGCCCTGTGAGGAGTGGCCTCGAGCGATCAGGCAGGCTCAGCTGAGCCACCTCCTCTGGCCTGGGTCCTGTTCCTGGGGCTCCCAGCTCTGTCTGCCTTGACCTCTCCATGCCCCCTGCTCCAGGGCTCACCTGCTGCCGTCGCCATGCCAACGGAACCCTCAGGCTGGGCAGAGCATTGTGAAATGACAGCCTCCCCTCCCCCGCCGGGGCCTGGGCCCAGGGCTGGGAGCTTGCAAGGCAAAGGCACACCTCAGCTCAGCTTCTCATGAGCTGCTCCAGAGCTCGACCCCTCAGGGCCCCGGGGCCCGAGGGCTGGTGCTGAGAGCCAGTAAGGACGATTTATTGGAAGGTCCTTTCCTTCTTGGTGACTCCTACAAACCATTTTAAGCTCTGTACATATACAAAAGCAACATGTGTCATGCCATTTGGGACATGCTGTTCACATGTCTAGCTCCACTAAAACCCTCCTCAGCATATTTCCGAGCCATCAAGGATGAACCAAGAAAAGTGCAGGGCCCTGACAAATCTGCTTCACCGTCACAGCTTCAACAGACATCTGAGTGTCACACTACATGACAGGTCCGGCCGAGGGCGACAGCGGGGGAAGCTTCACTCAACCAGTGCTACAACAGGGGCTTCCCTCCTACTGAACGGGTGCAGCAGGACAAACTCCTGTCACAGAGAATGGGCGCAACCTCACTGCAAGCTTCATTCACACATGGTCTGGCTAAAGACAGCAAATCAAGCCTCCTACATTGGGCACACTGCACTTTAAAGGGTTAGGCATTGGAAGGCAGAGCTATCCCTCTGCCTCGCACATACTGGAGACCCTGAAGGGCCTCCTCCAGATTGCATTGTTACTGGATCGCCGACCTATCCCCCTGCCCCAAACCTCTCCCATTTACTCTGTCAACATGCTTCTCCTTACCTTCCTGCAAATACAGCACCCCTCTAGTCCCAACTGGTGGAACACCAAGCTTCATGGGGCACTTGAAGGTATCCAGTCTCCACCTTTTATCTGTCCTGCTCCTCATTTCACCATGAAGAACCACTGGCAGCATTTCAGCATCATTTTGAAACTGAAGTTATGGAACAGCTACAAAACCAGGGGAATGGCGGCAGGGGGATTTCATTCCATTTCATTCTGTCCTTTGGCTGTGTGCGCAGTGTCAGAAGAGTTTGAGGACTGCAGAAGACACCGGAACAGATTTCTGGGCGAAAGCGCCAGAGATTCTGGGCCCTGCCCCGATCGCCTTACGAACGCCTTACAAACGCCTGGCGTGCTTTGCCCTGGCGGGCAAATGCCCCGGGTGGACACTGAGCGCAGTACCTGAGGAAATTAGAGTGAGGTTTGACTCAGGGACAAGCCTGCCAAACTATGCACTATGGCAGCTGAATGGGGGCATGGGGTCCTCATGTCTCAGGGATCTGCTTCTCTTATCCAAAACATGTTTCCTCCCACCATCCTTAGCACCTAGCATATGGTAATGAGTGGAGCCCCTATACTTCCCCCTTTGCACATTCGTCAATTCCCAGATCTCTGTGGCAGACAGGGCAAATGTATCTATGTGAGAGAGAGAGGGAGCCAGAGAGAGTGAGAGAGAGAGAGGGAGCAGGCTCTGACAGCCACAATGAGAGAAAAGTGAAGTTGCATCCCCTCAAGTACTCCCCTGCACCCATCAACACAACAGCAAAGTTAGCTTGCATGTTCCCCGCTCTCCCCACTAACCTCACCCACCCACCCACCCACCCTACTCTCTTTCAGGACTTGCAGAGTGCCTAGAGACCCAGGAAATGATGGCAGCGCAGCATGGTACAAACACAAATATCAAAATAGAACTATTCCCCTACTGTCTACAAAACCAAGGAACTACTTCACCTTTGTTTTTTTCCACTTCACATTAAAAAAGAGAAAGACGTCCTTCGTTGGCCCTTTTTACGCACTACCATTCGGTTTACACATTTCATCCTGTTGAGTCTCCCAGTCGGCAAAAGCTATATATTTGGGTGGGTGATCCCAATGAAGTCAATGGAAATAGAGAAGGTGTTAGAAGGGTGATGATTGTGTGCTGCTAGTGTCTTCCCCTTGAAGTCCATAGAGGGCATGGCCTTGACTAGGGGGTGGTCGAAACGGCCGTTAAATTGCTCAGCAGAAACAATGCAGAATTCTGGGCAAATTCTGCCACTTCGCCTGCTCTGCCCACACAGAGAAATTGCCAATTTCAGGCTTTTTCTCCCTGAAATTCTGTTTTTTATGGGAAATTTTGTTTTTTGGTGGCCCCAAAAAGTTTCAGACTGAAAACAGATAGTTTGTGAAAAAAACACTGTTTCAGATGGTTTGCCAGAAGACATTTATTTTTTCCATTAAATTTTGTTTTAGCGGTCAAAAACATGATATTTCAGGGAAAAAACACATTTCAGGAAGCAAAATCTGCATAGAAAATTGGCACAACAGCTAAAAAAAGTCCCTGCAGGCAGAACAGAGCTGGAGGCGCATTTAGGCAATATCGTTCCACCAGCAGTGAGGATAACTTTGCCCACCCCTAGCCTTGACTAGGGGACTGAAAATGAATCTACAGGGACTGGTCACAAAGTCCATATGAGGGTGGTATGTCGGGAGCTATGCTTTTTCCTTTCTTATTGGCGTTTCTGTTTTCACACCTTAACCTACCTGTTTTCACTGCAGTTTCTGGGCCCTATTTTTCACATCTTCTGTTTTTGAGCCCAGCCACAGGCCTCAGAGAAGGCTGGTGCACCTTGAGGCCTGAAGGCTTCCTCCACCAGTAGCAGGGCCCCAGGGCTTCTGACAGCAGCAGAGGCCCTGTGAGGAGTGGCCTCGAGCGATCAGGCAGGCTCAGCTGAGCCACCTCCTCTGGCCTGGGTCCTGTTCCTGGGGCTCCCAGCTCTGTCTGCCTTGACCTCTCCATGCCCCCTGCTCCAGGGCTCACCTGCTGCCGTCGCCGTGCCAACGGAACCCTCAGGCTGGGCAGAGCATTGTGAAATGACAGCCTCCCCTCCCCCGCCGGGGCCTGGGCCCAGGGCTGGGAGCTTGCAAGGCAAAGACACACCTCAGCTCAGCTTCTCCTGAGCTGCTCCAGAGCTCGACCCCTCAGGGCCCCGGGGCCCGAGGGCTGGTGCTGAGAGCCAGTAAGGACGATTTATTGGAAGGTCCTTTCCTTCTTGGTGACTCCTACAAACCATTTTAAGCTCTGTACATATACAAAAGCAACATGTGTCATGCCATTTGGGACATGCTGTTCACATGTCTAGCTCCACTAAAACCCTCCTCAGCATATTTCCGAGCCATCAAGGATGAACCAAGAAAAGTGCAGGGCCCTGACAAATCTGCTTCACCGTCACAGCTTCAACAGACATCTGAGTGTCACACTACATGACAGGTCCGGCCGAGGGCGACAGCGGGGGAAGCTTCACTCAACCAGTGCTACAACAGGGGCTTCCCTCCTACTGAACGGGTGCAGCAGGACAAACTCCTGTCACAGAGAATGGGCGCAACCTCACTGCAAGCTTCATTCACACATGGTCTGGCTAAAGACAGCAAATCAAGCCTCCTACATTGGGCACACTGCACTTTAAAGGGTTAGGCATTGGAAGGCAGAGCTATCCCTCTGCCTCGCACATACTGGAGACCCTGAAGGGCCTCCTCCAGATTGCATTGTTACTGGATCGCCGACCTATCCCCCTGCCCCAAACCTCTCCCAT
This sequence comes from Ambystoma mexicanum, assembly GCF_040938575.1. NCBI lineage: Eukaryota > Metazoa > Chordata > Amphibia > Caudata > Ambystomatidae > Ambystoma > Ambystoma mexicanum. The sequence continues at coordinate 319,987 of NW_027182350.1, forward strand.
TTACTCTGTCAACATGCTTCTCCTTACCTTCCTGCAAATACAGCACCCCTCTAGTCCCAACTGGTGGAACACCAAGCTTCATGGGGCACTTGAAGGTATCCAGTCTCCACCTTTTATCTGTCCTGCTCCTCATTTCACCATGAAGAACCACTGGCAGCATTTCAGCATCATTTTGAAACTGAAGTTATGGAACAGCTACAAAACCAGGGGAATGGCGGCAGGGGGATTTCATTCCATTTCATTCTGTCCTTTGGCTGTGTGCGCAGTGTCAGAAGAGTTTGAGGACTGCAGAAGACACCGGAACAGATTTCTGGGCGAAAGCGCCAGAGATTCTGGGCCCTGCCCCGATCGCCTTACGAACGCCTTACAAACGCCTGGCGTGCTTTGCCCTGGCGGGCAAATGCCCCGGGTGGACACTGAGCGCAGTACCTGAGGAAATTAGAGTGAGGTTTGACTCAGGGACAAGCCTGCCAAACTATGCACTATGGCAGCTGAATGGGGGCATGGGGTCCTCATGTCTCAGGGATCTGCTTCTCTTATCCAAAACATGTTTCCTCCCACCATCCTTAGCACCTAGCATATGGTAATGAGTGGAGCCCCTATACTTCCCCCTTTGCACATTCGTCAATTCCCAGATCTCTGTGGCAGACAGGGCAAATGTATCCATGTGAGAGAGAGAGGGAGCCAGAGAGAGTGAGAGAGAGAGAGGGAGCAGGCTCTGACAGCCACAATGAGAGAAAAGTGAAGTTGCATCCCCTCAAGTACTCCCCTGCACCCATCAACACAACAGCAAAGTTAGCTTGCATGTTCCCCGCTCTCCCCACTAACCTCACCCACCCACCCACCCACCCTACTCTCTTTCAGGACTTGCAGAGTGCCTAGAGACCCAGGAAATGATGGCAGCGCAGCATGGTACAAACACAAATATCAAAATAGAACTATTCCCCTACTGTCTACAAAACCAAGGAACTACTTCACCTTTGTTTTTTTCCACTTCACATTAAAAAAGAGAAAGACGTCCTTCGTTGGCCCTTTTTACGCACTACCATTCGGTTTACACATTTCATCCTGTTGAGTCTCCCAGTCGGCAAAAGCTATATATTTGGGTGGGTGATCCCAATGAAGTCAATGGAAATAGAGAAGGTGTTAGAAGGGTGATGATTGTGTGCTGCTAGTGTCTTCCCCTTGAAGTCCATAGAGGGCATGGCCTTGACTAGGGGGTGGTCGAAACGGCCGTTAATTTGCTCAGCAGAAACAATGCAGAATTCTGGGCAAATTCTGCCACTTCGCCTGCTCTGCCCACACAGAGAAATTGCCAATTTCAGGCTTTTTCCCCCTGAAATTCTGTTTTTTATGGGAAATTTTGTTTTTTGGTGGCCCCAAAAAGTTTCAGACTGAAAACAGATAGTTTGTGAAAAAAACACTGTTTCAGATGGTTTGCCAGAAGACATTTATTTTTTCCATTAAATTTTGTTTTAGCGGTCAAAAACATGATATTTCAGGGAAAAAACACATTTCAGGAAGCAAAATCTGCATAGAAAATTGGCACAACAGCTAAAAAAAGTCCCTGCAGGCAGAACAGAGCTGGAGGCGCATTTAGGCAATATCGTTCCACCAGCAGTGAGGATAACTTTGCCCACCCCTAGCCTTGACTAGGGGACTGAAAATGAATCTACAGGGACTGGTCACAAAGTCCATATGAGGGTGGTATGTCGGGAGCTATGCTTTTTCCTTTCTTATTGGCGTTTCTGTTTTCACACCTTAACCTACCTGTTTTCACTGCAGTTTCTGGGCCCTATTTTTCACATCTTCTGTTTTTGAGCCCAGCCACAGGCCTCAGAGAAGGCCGGTGCACCTTGAGGCCTGAAGGCTTCCTCCACCAGTAGCAGGGCCCCAGGGCTTCTGACAGCAGCAGAGGCCCTGTGAGGAGTGGCCTCGAGCGATCAGGCAGGCTCAGCTGAGCCACCTCCTCTGGCCTGGGTCCTGTTCCTGGGGCTCCCAGCTCTGTCTGCCTTGACCTCTCCATGCCCCCTGCTCCAGGGCTCACCTGCTGCCGTCGCCATGCCAACGGAACCCTCAGGCTGGGCAGAGCATTGTGAAATGACAGCCTCCCCTCCCCCGCCGGGGCCTGGGCCCAGGGCTGGGAGCTTGCAAGGCAAAGGCACACCTCAGCTCAGCTTCTCATGAGCTGCTCCAGAGCTCGACCCCTCAGGGCCCCGGGGCCCGAGGGCTGGTGCTGAGAGCCAGTAAGGACGATTTATTGGAAGGTCCTTTCCTTCTTGGTGACTCCTACAAACCATTTTAAGCTCTGTACATATACAAAAGCAACATGTGTCATGCCATTTGGGACATGCTGTTCACATGTCTAGCTCCACTAAAACCCTCCTCAGCATATTTCCGAGCCATCAAGGATGAACCAAGAAAAGTGCAGGGCCCTGACAAATCTGCTTCACCGTCACAGCTTCAACAGACATCTGAGTGTCACACTACATGACAGGTCCGGCCGAGGGCGACAGCGGGGGAAGCTTCACTCAACCAGTGCTACAACAGGGGCTTCCCTCCTACTGAACGGGTGCAGCAGGACAAACTCCTGTCACAGAGAATGGGCGCAACCTCACTGCAAGCTTCATTCACACATGGTCTGGCTAAAGACAGCAAATCAAGCCTCCTACATTGGGCACACTGCACTTTAAAGGGTTAGGCATTGGAAGGCAGAGCTATCCCTCTGCCTCGCACATACTGGAGACCCTGAAGGGCCTCCTCCAGATTGCATTGTTACTGGATCGCCGACCTATCCCCCTGCCCCAAACCTCTCCCATTTACTCTGTCAACATGCTTCTCCTTACCTTCCTGCAAATACAGCACCCCTCTAGTCCCAACTGGTGGAACACCAAGCTTCATGGGGCACTTGAAGGTATCCAGTCTCCACCTTTTATCTGTCCTGCTCCTCATTTCACCATGAAGAACCACTGGCAGCATTTCAGCATCATTTTGAAACTGAAGTTATGGAACAGCTACAAAACCAGGGGAATGGCGGCAGGGGGATTTCATTCCATTTCATTCTGTCCTTTGGCTGTGTGCGCAGTGTCAGAAGAGTTTGAGGACTGCAGAAGACACCGGAACAGATTTCTGGGCGAAAGCGCCAGAGATTCTGGGCCCTGCCCCGATCGCCTTACGAACGCCTTACAAACGCCTGGCGTGCTTTGCCCTGGCGGGCAAATGCCCCGGGTGGACACTGAGCGCAGTACCTGAGGAAATTAGAGTGAGGTTTGACTCAGGGACAAGCCTGCCAAACTATGCACTATGGCAGCTGAATGGGGGCATGGGGTCCTCATGTCTCAGGGATCTGCTTCTCTTATCCAAAACATGTTTCCTCCCACCATCCTTAGCACCTAGCATATGGTAATGAGTGGAGCCCCTATACTTCCCCCTTTGCACATTCGTCAATTCCCAGATCTCTGTGGCAGACAGGGCAAATGTATCTATGTGAGAGAGAGAGGGAGCCAGAGAGAGTGAGAGAGAGAGAGGGAGCAGGCTCTGACAGCCACAATGAGAGAAAAGTGAAGTTGCATCCCCTCAAGTACTCCCCTGCACCCATCAACACAACAGCAAAGTTAGCTTGCATGTTCCCCGCTCTCCCCACTAACCTCACCCACCCACCCACCCACCCTACTCTCTTTCAGGACTTGCAGAGTGCCTAGAGACCCAGGAAATGATGGCAGCGCAGCATGGTACAAACACAAATATCAAAATAGAACTATTCCCCTACTGTCTACAAAACCAAGGAACTACTTCACCTTTGTTTTTTTCCACTTCACATTAAAAAAGAGAAAGACGTCCTTCGTTGGCCCTTTTTACGCACTACCATTCGGTTTACACATTTCATCCTGTTGAGTCTCCCAGTCGGCAAAAGCTATATATTTGGGTGGGTGATCCCAATGAAGTCAATGGAAATAGAGAAGGTGTTAGAAGGGTGATGATTGTGTGCTGCTAGTGTCTTCCCCTTGAAGTCCATAGAGGGCATGGCCTTGACTAGGGGGTGGTCGAAACGGCCGTTAATTTGCTCAGCAGAAACAATGCAGAATTCTGGGCAAATTCTGCCACTTCGCCTGCTCTGCCCACACAGAGAAATTGCCAATTTCAGGCTTTTTCTCCCTGAAATTCTGTTTTTTATGGGAAATTTTGTTTTTTGGTGGCCCCAAAAAGTTTCAGACTGAAAACAGATAGTTTGTGAAAAAAACACTGTTTCAGATGGTTTGCCAGAAGACATTTATTTTTTCCATTAAATTTTGTTTTAGCGGTCAAAAACATGATATTTCAGGGAAAAAACACATTTCAGGAAGCAAAATCTGCATAGAAAATTGGCACAACAGCTAAAAAAAGTCCCTGCAGGCAGAACAGAGCTGGAGGCGCATTTAGGCAATATCGTTCCACCAGCAGTGAGGATAACTTTGCCCACCCCTAGCCTTGACTAGGGGACTGAAAATGAATCTACAGGGACTGGTCACAAAGTCCATATGAGGGTGGTATGTCGGGAGCTATGCTTTTTCCTTTCTTATTGGCGTTTCTGTTTTCACACCTTAACCTACCTGTTTTCACTGCAGTTTCTGGGCCCTATTTTTCACATCTTCTGTTTTTGAGCCCAGCCACAGGCCTCAGAGAAGGCTGGTGCACCTTGAGGCCTGAAGGCTTCCTCCACCAGTAGCAGGGCCCCAGGGCTTCTGACAGCAGCAGAGGCCCTGTGAGGAGTGGCCTCGAGCGATCAGGCAGGCTCAGCTGAGCCACCTCCTCTGGCCTGGGTCCTGTTCCTGGGGCTCCCAGCTCTGTCTGCCTTGACCTCTCCATGCCCCCTGCTCCAGGGCTCACCTGCTGCCGTCGCCGTGCCAACGGAACCCTCAGGCTGGGCAGAGCATTGTGAAATGACAGCCTCCCCTCCCCCGCCGGGGCCTGGGCCCAGGGCTGGGAGCTTGCAAGGCAAAGACACACCTCAGCTCAGCTTCTCCTGAGCTGCTCCAGAGCTCGACCCCTCAGGGCCCCGGGGCCCGAGGGCTGGTGCTGAGAGCCAGTAAGGACGATTTATTGGAAGGTCCTTTCCTTCTTGGTGACTCCTACAAACCATTTTAAGCTCTGTACATATACAAAAGCAACATGTGTCATGCCATTTGGGACATGCTGTTCACATGTCTAGCTCCACTAAAACCCTCCTCAGCATATTTCCGAGCCATCAAGGATGAACCAAGAAAAGTGCAGGGCCCTGACAAATCTGCTTCACCGTCACAGCTTCAACAGACATCTGAGTGTCACACTACATGACAGGTCCGGCCGAGGGCGACAGCGGGGGAAGCTTCACTCAACCAGTGCTACAACAGGGGCTTCCCTCCTACTGAACGGGTGCAGCAGGACAAACTCCTGTCACAGAGAATGGGCGCAACCTCACTGCAAGCTTCATTCACACATGGTCTGGCTAAAGACAGCAAATCAAGCCTCCTACATTGGGCACACTGCACTTTAAAGGGTTAGGCATTGGAAGGCAGAGCTATCCCTCTGCCTCGCACATACTGGAGACCCTGAAGGGCCTCCTCCAGATTGCATTGTTACTGGATCGCCGACCTATCCCCCTGCCCCAAACCTCTCCCATTTACTCTGTCAACATGCTTCTCCTTACCTTCCTGCAAATACAGCACCCCTCTAGTCCCAACTGGTGGAACACCAAGCTTCATGGGGCACTTGAAGGTATCCAGTCTCCACCTTTTATCTGTCCTGCTCCTCATTTCACCATGAAGAACCACTGGCAGCATTTCAGCATCATTTTGAAACTGAAGTTATGGAACAGCTACAAAACCAGGGGAATGGCGGCAGGGGGATTTCATTCCATTTCATTCTGTCCTTTGGCTGTGTGCGCAGTGTCAGAAGAGTTTGAGGACTGCAGAAGACACCGGAACAGATTTCTGGGCGAAAGCGCCAGAGATTCTGGGCCCTGCCCCGATCGCCTTACGAACGCCTTACAAACGCCTGGCGTGCTTTGCCCTGGCGGGCAAATGCCCCGGGTGGACACTGAGCGCAGTACCTGAGGAAATTAGAGTGAGGTTTGACTCAGGGACAAGCCTGCCAAACTATGCACTATGGCAGCTGAATGGGGGCATGGGGTCCTCATGTCTCAGGGATCTGCTTCTCTTATCCAAAACATGTTTCCTCCCACCATCCTTAGCACCTAGCATATGGTAATGAGTGGAGCCCCTATACTTCCCCCTTTGCACATTCGTCAATTCCCAGATCTCTGTGGCAGACAGGGCAAATGTATCCATGTGAGAGAGAGAGGGAGCCAGAGAGAGTGAGAGAGAGAGAGGGAGCAGGCTCTGACAGCCACAATGAGAGAAAAGTGAAGTTGCATCCCCTCAAGTACTCCCCTGCACCCATCAACACAACAGCAAAGTTAGCTTGCATGTTCCCCGCTCTCCCCACTAACCTCACCCACCCACCCACCCACCCTACTCTCTTTCAGGACTTGCAGAGTGCCTAGAGACCCAGGAAATGATGGCAGCGCAGCATGGTACAAACACAAATATCAAAATAGAACTATTCCCCTACTGTCTACAAAACCAAGGAACTACTTCACCTTTGTTTTTTTCCACTTCACATTAAAAAAGAGAAAGACGTCCTTCGTTGGCCCTTTTTACGCACTACCATTCGGTTTACACATTTCATCCTGTTGAGTCTCCCAGTCGGCAAAAGCTATATATTTGGGTGGGTGATCCCAATGAAGTCAATGGAAATAGAGAAGGTGTTAGAAGGGTGATGATTGTGTGCTGCTAGTGTCTTCCCCTTGAAGTCCATAGAGGGCATGGCCTTGACTAGGGGGTGGTCGAAACGGCCGTTAATTTGCTCAGCAGAAACAATGCAGAATTCTGGGCAAATTCTGCCACTTCGCCTGCTCTGCCCACACAGAGAAATTGCCAATTTCAGGCTTTTTCCCCCTGAAATTCTGTTTTTTATGGGAAATTTTGTTTTTTGGTGGCCCCAAAAAGTTTCAGACTGAAAACAGATAGTTTGTGAAAAAAACACTGTTTCAGATGGTTTGCCAGAAGACATTTATTTTTTCCATTAAATTTTGTTTTAGCGGTCAAAAACATGATATTTCAGGGAAAAAACACATTTCAGGAAGCAAAATCTGCATAGAAAATTGGCACAACAGCTAAAAAAAGTCCCTGCAGGCAGAACAGAGCTGGAGGCGCATTTAGGCAATATCGTTCCACCAGCAGTGAGGATAACTTTGCCCACCCCTAGCCTTGACTAGGGGACTGAAAATGAATCTACAGGGACTGGTCACAAAGTCCATATGAGGGTGGTATGTCGGGAGCTATGCTTTTTCCTTTCTTATTGGCGTTTCTGTTTTCACACCTTAACCTACCTGTTTTCACTGCAGTTTCTGGGCCCTATTTTTCACATCTTCTGTTTTTGAGCCCAGCCACAGGCCTCAGAGAAGGCCGGTGCACCTTGAGGCCTGAAGGCTTCCTCCACCAGTAGCAGGGCCCCAGGGCTTCTGACAGCAGCAGAGGCCCTGTGAGGAGTGGCCTCGAGCGATCAGGCAGGCTCAGCTGAGCCACCTCCTCTGGCCTGGGTCCTGTTCCTGGGGCTCCCAGCTCTGTCTGCCTTGACCTCTCCATGCCCCCTGCTCCAGGGCTCACCTGCTGCCGTCGCCATGCCAACGGAACCCTCAGGCTGGGCAGAGCATTGTGAAATGACAGCCTCCCCTCCCCCGCCGGGGCCTGGGCCCAGGGCTGGGAGCTTGCAAGGCAAAGGCACACCTCAGCTCAGCTTCTCATGAGCTGCTCCAGAGCTCGACCCCTCAGGGCCCCGGGGCCCGAGGGCTGGTGCTGAGAGCCAGTAAGGACGATTTATTGGAAGGTCCTTTCCTTCTTGGTGACTCCTACAAACCATTTTAAGCTCTGTACATATACAAAAGCAACATGTGTCATGCCATTTGGGACATGCTGTTCACATGTCTAGCTCCACTAAAACCCTCCTCAGCATATTTCCGAGCCATCAAGGATGAACCAAGAAAAGTGCAGGGCCCTGACAAATCTGCTTCACCGTCACAGCTTCAACAGACATCTGAGTGTCACACTACATGACAGGTCCGGCCGAGGGCGACAGCGGGGGAAGCTTCACTCAACCAGTGCTACAACAGGGGCTTCCCTCCTACTGAACGGGTGCAGCAGGACAAACTCCTGTCACAGAGAATGGGCGCAACCTCACTGCAAGCTTCATTCACACATGGTCTGGCTAAAGACAGCAAATCAAGCCTCCTACATTGGGCACACTGCACTTTAAAGGGTTAGGCATTGGAAGGCAGAGCTATCCCTCTGCCTCGCACATACTGGAGACCCTGAAGGGCCTCCTCCAGATTGCATTGTTACTGGATCGCCGACCTATCCCCCTGCCCCAAACCTCTCCCATTTACTCTGTCAACATGCTTCTCCTTACCTTCCTGCAAATACAGCACCCCTCTAGTCCCAACTGGTGGAACACCAAGCTTCATGGGGCACTTGAAGGTATCCAGTCTCCACCTTTTATCTGTCCTGCTCCTCATTTCACCATGAAGAACCACTGGCAGCATTTCAGCATCATTTTGAAACTGAAGTTATGGAACAGCTACAAAACCAGGGGAATGGCGGCAGGGGGATTTCATTCCATTTCATTCTGTCCTTTGGCTGTGTGCGCAGTGTCAGAAGAGTTTGAGGACTGCAGAAGACACCGGAACAGATTTCTGGGCGAAAGCGCCAGAGATTCTGGGCCCTGCCCCGATCGCCTTACGAACGCCTTACAAACGCCTGGCGTGCTTTGCCCTGGCGGGCAAATGCCCCGGGTGGACACTGAGCGCAGTACCTGAGGAAATTAGAGTGAGGTTTGACTCAGGGACAAGCCTGCCAAACTATGCACTATGGCAGCTGAATGGGGGCATGGGGTCCTCATGTCTCAGGGATCTGCTTCTCTTATCCAAAACATGTTTCCTCCCACCATCCTTAGCACCTAGCATATGGTAATGAGTGGAGCCCCTATACTTCCCCCTTTGCACATTCGTCAATTCCCAGATCTCTGTGGCAGACAGGGCAAATGTATCTATGTGAGAGAGAGAGGGAGCCAGAGAGAGTGAGAGAGAGAGAGGGAGCAGGCTCTGACAGCCACAATGAGAGAAAAGTGAAGTTGCATCCCCTCAAGTACTCCCCTGCACCCATCAACACAACAGCAAAGTTAGCTTGCATGTTCCCCGCTCTCCCCACTAACCTCACCCACCCACCCACCCACCCTACTCTCTTTCAGGACTTGCAGAGTGCCTAGAGACCCAGGAAATGATGGCAGCGCAGCATGGTACAAACACAAATATCAAAATAGAACTATTCCCCTACTGTCTACAAAACCAAGGAACTACTTCACCTTTGTTTTTTTCCACTTCACATTAAAAAAGAGAAAGACGTCCTTCGTTGGCCCTTTTTACGCACTACCATTCGGTTTACACATTTCATCCTGTTGAGTCTCCCAGTCGGCAAAAGCTATATATTTGGGTGGGTGATCCCAATGAAGTCAATGGAAATAGAGAAGGTGTTAGAAGGGTGATGATTGTGTGCTGCTAGTGTCTTCCCCTTGAAGTCCATAGAGGGCATGGCCTTGACTAGGGGGTGGTCGAAACGGCCGTTAATTTGCTCAGCAGAAACAATGCAGAATTCTGGGCAAATTCTGCCACTTCGCCTGCTCTGCCCACACAGAGAAATTGCCAATTTCAGGCTTTTTCTCCCTGAAATTCTGTTTTTTATGGGAAATTTTGTTTTTTGGTGGCCCCAAAAAGTTTCAGACTGAAAACAGATAGTTTGTGAAAAAAACACTGTTTCAGATGGTTTGCCAGAAGACATTTATTTTTTCCATTAAATTTTGTTTTAGCGGTCAAAAACATGATATTTCAGGGAAAAAACACATTTCAGGAAGCAAAATCTGCATAGAAAATTGGCACAACAGCTAAAAAAAGTCCCTGCAGGCAGAACAGAGCTGGAGGCGCATTTAGGCAATATCGTTCCACCAGCAGTGAGGATAACTTTGCCCACCCCTAGCCTTGACTAGGGGACTGAAAATGAATCTACAGGGACTGGCCACAATGTCCATATGAGGGTGGTATGTCGGGAGCTATGCTTTTTCCTTTCTTATTGGCGTTTCTGTTTTCACACCTTAACCTACCTGTTTTCACTGCAGTTTCTGGGCCCTATTTTTCACATCTTCTGTTTTTGAGCCCAGCCACAGGCCTCAGAGAAGGCTGGTGCACCTTGAGGCCTGAAGGCTCCCTCCACCAGTAGCAGGGCCCCAGGGCTTCTGACAGCAGCAGAGGCCCTGTGAGGAGTGGCCTCGAGCGATCAGGCGGGCTCCTGCGAGCCACCTCCTCTGGCCTGGGTCCTGTTCCTGGGGCTCCCAGCTCTGTCTGCCTTGACCTCTCCATGCCCCCTGCTCCAGGGCTCACCTGCTGCCGTCGCCGTGCCAACGGAACCCTCAGGCTGGGCAGAGCATTGTGAAATGACAGCCTCCCCTCCCCCGCCGCTGGGGCCTGGGCCCAGGGCTGGGAGCTTGCAAGGCAAAGGCACACCTCAGCTCAGCTTCTCCTGAGCTGCTCCAGAGCTCGACCCCTCAGGGCCCCGGGGCCCGAGGGCTGGTGCTGAGAGCCAGTAAGGACGATTTATTGGAAGGTCCTTTCCTTCTTGGTGACTCCTACAAACCATTTTAAGCTCTGTACATATACAAAAGCAACATGTGTCATGCCATTTGGGACATGCTGTTCACATGTCTAGCTCCACTAAAACCCTCCTCAGCATATTTCCGAGCCATCAAGGATGAACCAAGAAAAGTGCAGGGCCCTGACAAATCTGCTTCACCGTCACAGCTTCAACAGACATCTGAGTGTCACACTACATGACAGGTCCGGCCGAGGGCGACAGCGGGGGAAGCTTCACTCAACCAGTGCTACAACAGGGGCTTCCCTCCTACTGAACGGGTGCAGCAGGACAAACTCCTGTCACAGAGAATGGGCGCAACCTCACTGCAAGCTTCATTCACACATGGTCTGGCTAAAGACAGCAAATCAAGCCTCCTACATTGGGCACACTGCACTTTAAAGGGTTAGGCATTGGAAGGCAGAGCTATCCCTCTGCCTCGCACATACTGGAGACCCTGAAGGGCCTCCTCCAGATTGCATTGTTACTGGATCGCCGACCTATCCCCCTGCCCCAAACCTCTCCCATTTACTCTGTCAACATGCTTCTCCTTACCTTCCTGCAAATACAGCACCCCTCTAGTCCCAACTGGTGGAACACCAAGCTTCATGGGGCACTTGAAGGTATCCAGTCTCCACCTTTTATCTGTCCTGCTCCTCATTTCACCATGAAGAACCACTGGCAGCATTTCAGCATCATTTTGAAACTGAAGTTATGGAACAGCTACAAAACCAGGGGAATGGCGGCAGGGGGATTTCATTCCATTTCATTCTGTCCTTTGGCTGTGTGCGCAGTGTCAGAAGAGTTTGAGGACTGCAGAAGACACCGGAACAGATTTCTGGGCGAAAGCGCCAGAGATTCTGGGCCCTGCCCCGATCGCCTTACGAACGCCTTACAAACGCCTGGCGTGCTTTGCCCTGGCGGGCAAATGCCCCGGGTGGACACTGAGCGCAGTACCTGAGGAAATTAGAGTGAGGTTTGACTCAGGGACAAGCCTGCCAAACTATGCACTATGGCAGCTGAATGGGGGCATGGGGTCCTCATGTCTCAGGGATCTGCTTCTCTTATCCAAAACATGTTTCCTCCCACCATCCTTAGCACCTAGCATATGGTAATGAGTGGAGCCCCTATACTTCCCCCTTTGCACATTCGTCAATTCCCAGATCTCTGTGGCAGACAGGGCAAATGTATCTATGTGAGAGAGAGAGGGAGCCAGAGAGAGTGAGAGAGAGAGAGGGAGCAGGCTCTGACAGCCACAATGAGAGAAAAGTGAAGTTGCATCCCCTCAAGTACTCCCCTGCACCCATCAACACAACAGCAAAGTTAGCTTGCATGTTCCCCGCTCTCCCCACTAACCTCACCCACCCACCCACCCACCCTACTCTCTTTCAGGACTTGCAGAGTGCCTAGAGACCCAGGAAATGATGGCAGCGCAGCATGGTACAAACACAAATATCAAAATAGAACTATTCCCCTACTGTCTACAAAACCAAGGAACTACTTCACCTTTGTTTTTTTCCACTTCACATTAAAAAAGAGAAAGACGTCCTTCGTTGGCCCTTTTTACGCACTACCATTCGGTTTACACATTTCATCCTGTTGAGTCTCCCAGTCGGCAAAAGCTATATATTTGGGTGGGTGATCCCAATGAAGTCAATGGAAATAGAGAAGGTGTTAGAAGGGTGATGATTGTGTGCTGCTAGTGTCTTCCCCTTGAAGTCCATAGAGGGCATGGCCTTGACTAGGGGGTGGTCGAAACGGCCGTTAATTTGCTCAGCAGAAACAATGCAGAATTCTGGGCAAATTCTGCCACTTCGCCTGCTCTGCCCACACAGAGAAATTGCCAATTTCAGGCTTTTTCTCCCTGAAATTCTGTTTTTTATGGGAAATTTTGTTTTTTGGTGGCCCCAAAAAGTTTCAGACTGAAAACAGATAGTTTGTGAAAAAAACACTGTTTCAGATGGTTTGCCAGAAGACATTTATTTTTTCCATTAAATTTTGTTTTAGCGGTCAAAAACATGATATTTCAGGGAAAAAACACATTTCAGGAAGCAAAATCTGCATAGAAAATTGGCACAACAGCTAAAAAAAGTCCCTGCAGGCAGAACAGAGCTGGAGGCGCATTTAGGCAATATCGTTCCACCAGCAGTGAGGATAACTTTGCCCACCCCTAGCCTTGTCTAGGGGACTGAAAATGAATCTACAGGGACTGGTCACAAAGTCCATATGAGGGTGGTGTGTCGGGAGCTATGCTTTTTCCTTTCTTATTGGTGCTTTTGTTTTCACACCTTAACCTACCTGTTTTCACTGCAGTTTCTGGGCCCTATTTTTCACATCTTCTGTTTTTGAGCCCAGCCACAGGCCTCAGAGAAGGCTGGTGCACCTTGAGGCCTGAAGGCTTCCTCCACCAGTAGCAGGGCCCCAGGGCTTCTGACAGCAGCAGAGGCCCTGTGAGGAGTGGCCTCGAGCGATCAGGCAGGCTCAGCTGAGCCACCTCCTCTGGCCTGGGTCCTGTTCCTGGGGCTCCCAGCTCTGTCTGCCTTGACCTCTCCATGCCCCCTGCTCCAGGGCTCACCTGCTGCCGTCGCCGTGCCAACGGAACCCTCAGGCTGGGCAGAGCATTGTGAAATGACAGCCTCCCCTCCCCCGCCGGGGCCTGGGCCCAGGGCTGGGAGCTTGCAAGGCAAAGACACACCTCAGCTCAGCTTCTCCTGAGCTGCTCCAGAGCTCGACCCCTCAGGGCCCCGGGGCCCGAGGGCTGGTGCTGAGAGCCAGTAAGGACGATTTATTGGAAGGTCCTTTCCTTCTTGGTGACTCCTACAAACCATTTTAAGCTCTGTACATATACAAAAGCAACATGTGTCATGCCATTTGGGACATGCTGTTCACATGTCTAGCTCCACTAAAACCCTCCTCAGCATATTTCCGAGCCATCAAGGATGAACCAAGAAAAGTGCAGGGCCCTGACAAATCTGCTTCACCGTCACAGCTTCAACAGACATCTGAGTGTCACACTACATGACAGGTCCGGCCGAGGGCGACAGCGGGGGAAGCTTCACTCAACCAGTGCTACAACAGGGGCTTCCCTCCTACTGAACGGGTGCAGCAGGACAAACTCCTGTCACAGAGAATGGGCGCAACCTCACTGCAAGCTTCATTCACACATGGTCTGGCTAAAGACAGCAAATCAAGCCTCCTACATTGGGCACACTGCACTTTAAAGGGTTAGGCATTGGAAGGCAGAGCTATCCCTCTGCCTCGCACATACTGGAGACCCTGAAGGGCCTCCTCCAGATTGCATTGTTACTGGATCGCCGACCTATCCCCCTGCCCCAAACCTCTCCCATTTACTCTGTCAACATGCTTCTCCTTACCTTCCTGCAAATACAGCACCCCTCTAGTCCCAACTGGTGGAACACCAAGCTTCATGGGGCACTTGAAGGTATCCAGTCTCCACCTTTTATCTGTCCTGCTCCTCATTTCACCATGAAGAACCACTGGCAGCATTTCAGCATCATTTTGAAACTGAAGTTATGGAACAGCTACAAAACCAGGGGAATGGCGGCAGGGGGATTTCATTCCATTTCATTCTGTCCTTTGGCTGTGTGCGCAGTGTCAGAAGAGTTTGAGGACTGCAGAAGACACCGGAACAGATTTCTGGGCGAAAGCGCCAGAGATTCTGGGCCCTGCCCCGATCGCCTTACGAACGCCTTACAAACGCCTGGCGTGCTTTGCCCTGGCGGGCAAATGCCCCGGGTGGACACTGAGCGCAGTACCTGAGGAAATTAGAGTGAGGTTTGACTCAGGGACAAGCCTGCCAAACTATGCACTATGGCAGCTGAATGGGGGCATGGGGTCCTCATGTCTCAGGGATCTGCTTCTCTTATCCAAAACATGTTTCCTCCCACCATCCTTAGCACCTAGCATATGGTAATGAGTGGAGCCCCTATACTTCCCCCTTTGCACATTCGTCAATTCCCAGATCTCTGTGGCAGACAGGGCAAATGTATCTATGTGAGAGAGAGAGGGAGCCAGAGAGAGTGAGAGAGAGAGAGGGAGCAGGCTCTGACAGCCACAATGAGAGAAAAGTGAAGTTGCATCCCCTCAAGTACTCCCCTGCACCCATCAACACAACAGCAAAGTTAGCTTGCATGTTCCCCGCTCTCCCCACTAACCTCACCCACCCACCCACCCACCCTACTCTCTTTCAGGACTTGCAGAGTGCCTAGAGACCCAGGAAATGATGGCAGCGCAGCATGGTACAAACACAAATATCAAAATAGAACTATTCCCCTACTGTCTACAAAACCAAGGAACTACTTCACCTTTGTTTTTTTCCACTTCACATTAAAAAAGAGAAAGACGTCCTTCGTTGGCCCTTTTTACGCACTACCATTCGGTTTACACATTTCATCCTGTTGAGTCTCCCAGTCGGCAAAAGCTATATATTTGGGTGGGTGATCCCAATGAAGTCAATGGAAATAGAGAAGGTGTTAGAAGGGTGATGATTGTGTGCTGCTAGTGTCTTCCCCTTGAAGTCCATAGAGGGCATGGCCTTGACTAGGGGGTGGTCGAAACGGCCGTTAATTTGCTCAGCAGAAACAATGCAGAATTCTGGGCAAATTCTGCCACTTCGCCTGCTCTGCCCACACAGAGAAATTGCCAATTTCAGGCTTTTTCTCCCTGAAATTCTGTTTTTTATGGGAAATTTTGTTTTTTGGTGGCCCCAAAAAGTTTCAGACTGAAAACAGATAGTTTGTGAAAAAAACACTGTTTCAGATGGTTTGCCAGAAGACATTTATTTTTTCCATTAAATTTTGTTTTAGCGGTCAAAAACATGATATTTCAGGGAAAAAACACATTTCAGGAAGCAAAATCTGCATAGAAAATTGGCACAACAGCTAAAAAAAGTCCCTGCAGGCAGAACAGAGCTGGAGGCGCATTTAGGCAATATCGTTCCACCAGCAGTGAGGATAACTTTGCCCACCCCTAGCCTTGACTAGGGGACTGAAAATGAATCTACAGGGACTGGTCACAAAGTCCATATGAGGGTGGTATGTCGGGAGCTATGCTTTTTCCTTTCTTATTGGCGTTTCTGTTTTCACACCTTAACCTACCTGTTTTCACTGCAGTTTCTGGGCCCTATTTTTCACATCTTCTGTTTTTGAGCCCAGCCACAGGCCTCAGAGAAGGCCGGTGCACCTTGAGGCCTGAAGGCTTCCTCCACCAGTAGCAGGGCCCCAGGGCTTCTGACAGCAGCAGAGGCCCTGTGAGGAGTGGCCTCGAGCGATCAGGCAGGCTCAGCTGAGCCACCTCCTCTGGCCTGGGTCCTGTTCCTGGGGCTCCCAGCTCTGTCTGCCTTGACCTCTCCATGCCCCCTGCTCCAGGGCTCACCTGCTGCCGTCGCCATGCCAACGGAACCCTCAGGCTGGGCAGAGCATTGTGAAATGACAGCCTCCCCTCCCCCGCCGGGGCCTGGGCCCAGGGCTGGGAGCTTGCAAGGCAAAGGCACACCTCAGCTCAGCTTCTCATGAGCTGCTCCAGAGCTCGACCCCTCAGGGCCCCGGGGCCCGAGGGCTGGTGCTGAGAGCCAGTAAGGACGATTTATTGGAAGGTCCTTTCCTTCTTGGTGACTCCTACAAACCATTTTAAGCTCTGTACATATACAAAAGCAACATGTGTCATGCCATTTGGGACATGCTGTTCACATGTCTAGCTCCACTAAAACCCTCCTCAGCATATTTCCGAGCCATCAAGGATGAACCAAGAAAAGTGCAGGGCCCTGACAAATCTGCTTCACCGTCACAGCTTCAACAGACATCTGAGTGTCACACTACATGACAGGTCCGGCCGAGGGCGACAGCGGGGGAAGCTTCACTCAACCAGTGCTACAACAGGGGCTTCCCTCCTACTGAACGGGTGCAGCAGGACAAACTCCTGTCACAGAGAATGGGCGCAACCTCACTGCAAGCTTCATTCACACATGGTCTGGCTAAAGACAGCAAATCAAGCCTCCTACATTGGGCACACTGCACTTTAAAGGGTTAGGCATTGGAAGGCAGAGCTATCCCTCTGCCTCGCACATACTGGAGACCCTGAAGGGCCTCCTCCAGATTGCATTGTTACTGGATCGCCGACCTATCCCCCTGCCCCAAACCTCTCCCATTTACTCTGTCAACATGCTTCTCCTTACCTTCCTGCAAATACAGCACCCCTCTAGTCCCAACTGGTGGAACACCAAGCTTCATGGGGCACTTGAAGGTATCCAGTCTCCACCTTTTATCTGTCCTGCTCCTCATTTCACCATGAAGAACCACTGGCAGCATTTCAGCATCATTTTGAAACTGAAGTTATGGAACAGCTACAAAACCAGGGGAATGGCGGCAGGGGGATTTCATTCCATTTCATTCTGTCCTTTGGCTGTGTGCGCAGTGTCAGAAGAGTTTGAGGACTGCAGAAGACACCGGAACAGATTTCTGGGCGAAAGCGCCAGAGATTCTGGGCCCTGCCCCGATCGCCTTACAAACGCCTGGCGTGCTTTGCCCTGGCGGGCAAATGCCCCGGGTGGACACTGAGCGCAGTACCTGAGGAAATTAGAGTGAGGTTTGACTCAGGGACAAGCCTGCCAAACTATGCACTATGGCAGCTGAATGGGGGCATGGGGTCCTCATGTCTCAGGGATCTGCTTCTCTTATCCAAAACATGTTTCCTCCCACCATCCTTAGCACCTAGCATATGGTAATGAGTGGAGCCCCTATACTTCCCCCTTTGCACATTCGTCAATTCCCAGATCTCTGTGGCAGACAGGGCAAATGTATCTATGTGAGAGAGAGAGGGAGCCAGAGAGAGTGAGAGAGAGAGAGGGAGCAGGCTCTGACAGCCACAATGAGAGAAAAGTGAAGTTGCATCCCCTCAAGTACTCCCCTGCACCCATCAACACAACAGCAAAGTTAGCTTGCATGTTCCCCGCTCTCCCCACTAACCTCACCCACCCACCCACCCACCCTACTCTCTTTCAGGACTTGCAGAGTGCCTAGAGACCCAGGAAATGATGGCAGCGCAGCATGGTACAAACACAAATATCAAAATAGAACTATTCCCCTACTGTCTACAAAACCAAGGAACTACTTCACCTTTGTTTTTTTCCACTTCACATTAAAAAAGAGAAAGACGTCCTTCGTTGGCCCTTTTTACGCACTACCATTCGGTTTACACATTTCATCCTGTTGAGTCTCCCAGTCGGCAAAAGCTATATATTTGGGTGGGTGATCCCAATGAAGTCAATGGAAATAGAGAAGGTGTTAGAAGGGTGATGATTGTGTGCTGCTAGTGTCTTCCCCTTGAAGTCCATAGAGGGCATGGCCTTGACTAGGGGGTGGTCGAAACGGCCGTTAATTTGCTCAGCAGAAACAATGCAGAATTCTGGGCAAATTCTGCCACTTCGCCTGCTCTGCCCACACAGAGAAATTGCCAATTTCAGGCTTTTTCTCCCTGAAATTCTGTTTTTTATGGGAAATTTTGTTTTTTGGTGGCCCCAAAAAGTTTCAGACTGAAAACAGATAGTTTGTGAAAAAAACACTGTTTCAGATGGTTTGCCAGAAGACATTTATTTTTTCCATTAAATTTTGTTTTAGCGGTCAAAAACATGATATTTCAGGGAAAAAACACATTTCAGGAAGCAAAATCTGCATAGAAAATTGGCACAACAGCTAAAAAAAGTCCCTGCAGGCAGAACAGAGCTGGAGGCGCATTTAGGCAATATCGTTCCACCAGCAGTGAGGATAACTTTGCCCACCCCTAGCCTTGACTAGGGGACTGAAAATGAATCTACAGGGACTGGTCACAAAGTCCATATGAGGGTGGTATGTCGGGAGCTATGCTTTTTCCTTTCTTATTGGCGTTTCTGTTTTCACACCTTAACCTACCTGTTTTCACTGCAGTTTCTGGGCCCTATTTTTCACATCTTCTGTTTTTGAGCCCAGCCACAGGCCTCAGAGAAGGCTGGTGCACCTTGAGGCCTGAAGGCTTCCTCCACCAGTAGCAGGGCCCCAGGGCTTCTGACAGCAGCAGAGGCCCTGTGAGGAGTGGCCTCGAGCGATCAGGCAGGCTCAGCTGAGCCACCTCCTCTGGCCTGGGTCCTGTTCCTGGGGCTCCCAGCTCTGTCTGCCTTGACCTCTCCATGCCCCCTGCTCCAGGGCTCACCTGCTGCCGTCGCCGTGCCAACGGAACCCTCAGGCTGGGCAGAGCATTGTGAAATGACAGCCTCCCCTCCCCCGCCGGGGCCTGGGCCCAGGGCTGGGAGCTTGCAAGGCAAAGACACACCTCAGCTCAGCTTCTCCTGAGCTGCTCCAGAGCTCGACCCCTCAGGGCCCCGGGGCCCGAGGGCTGGTGCTGAGAGCCAGTAAGGACGATTTATTGGAAGGTCCTTTCCTTCTTGGTGACTCCTACAAACCATTTTAAGCTCTGTACATATACAAAAGCAACATGTGTCATGCCATTTGGGACATGCTGTTCACATGTCTAGCTCCACTAAAACCCTCCTCAGCATATTTCCGAGCCATCAAGGATGAACCAAGAAAAGTGCAGGGCCCTGACAAATCTGCTTCACCGTCACAGCTTCAACAGACATCTGAGTGTCACACTACATGACAGGTCCGGCCGAGGGCGACAGCGGGGGAAGCTTCACTCAACCAGTGCTACAACAGGGGCTTCCCTCCTACTGAACGGGTGCAGCAGGACAAACTCCTGTCACAGAGAATGGGCGCAACCTCACTGCAAGCTTCATTCACACATGGTCTGGCTAAAGACAGCAAATCAAGCCTCCTACATTGGGCACACTGCACTTTAAAGGGTTAGGCATTGGAAGGCAGAGCTATCCCTCTGCCTCGCACATACTGGAGACCCTGAAGGGCCTCCTCCAGATTGCATTGTTACTGGATCGCCGACCTATCCCCCTGCCCCAAACCTCTCCCATTTACTCTGTCAACATGCTTCTCCTTACCTTCCTGCAAATACAGCACCCCTCTAGTCCCAACTGGTGGAACACCAAGCTTCATGGGGCACTTGAAGGTATCCAGTCTCCACCTTTTATCTGTCCTGCTCCTCATTTCACCATGAAGAACCACTGGCAGCATTTCAGCATCATTTTGAAACTGAAGTTATGGAACAGCTACAAAACCAGGGGAATGGCGGCAGGGGGATTTCATTCCATTTCATTCTGTCCTTTGGCTGTGTGCGCAGTGTCAGAAGAGTTTGAGGACTGCAGAAGACACCGGAACAGATTTCTGGGCGAAAGCGCCAGAGATTCTGGGCCCTGCCCCGATCGCCTTACGAACGCCTTACAAACGCCTGGCGTGCTTTGCCCTGGCGGGCAAATGCCCCGGGTGGACACTGAGCGCAGTACCTGAGGAAATTAGAGTGAGGTTTGACTCAGGGACAAGCCTGCCAAACTATGCACTATGGCAGCTGAATGGGGGCATGGGGTCCTCATGTCTCAGGGATCTGCTTCTCTTATCCAAAACATGTTTCCTCCCACCATCCTTAGCACCTAGCATATGGTAATGAGTGGAGCCCCTATACTTCCCCCTTTGCACATTCGTCAATTCCCAGATCTCTGTGGCAGACAGGGCAAATGTATCTATGTGAGAGAGAGAGGGAGCCAGAGAGAGTGAGAGAGAGAGAGGGAGCAGGCTCTGACAGCCACAATGAGAGAAAAGTGAAGTTGCATCCCCTCAAGTACTCCCCTGCACCCATCAACACAACAGCAAAGTTAGCTTGCATGTTCCCCGCTCTCCCCACTAACCTCACCCACCCACCCACCCACCCTACTCTCTTTCAGGACTTGCAGAGTGCCTAGAGACCCAGGAAATGATGGCAGCGCAGCATGGTACAAACACAAATATCAAAATAGAACTATTCCCCTACTGTCTACAAAACCAAGGAACTACTTCACCTTTGTTTTTTTCCACTTCACATTAAAAAAGAGAAAGACGTCCTTCGTTGGCCCTTTTTACGCACTACCATTCGGTTTACACATTTCATCCTGTTGAGTCTCCCAGTCGGCAAAAGCTATATATTTGGGTGGGTGATCCCAATGAAGTCAATGGAAATAGAGAAGGTGTTAGAAGGGTGATGATTGTGTGCTGCTAGTGTCTTCCCCTTGAAGTCCATAGAGGGCATGGCCTTGACTAGGGGGTGGTCGAAACGGCCGTTAATTTGCTCAGCAGAAACAATGCAGAATTCTGGGCAAATTCTGCCACTTCGCCTGCTCTGCCCACACAGAGAAATTGCCAATTTCAGGCTTTTTCTCCCTGAAATTCTGTTTTTTATGGGAAATTTTGTTTTTTGGTGGCCCCAAAAAGTTTCAGACTGAAAACAGATAGTTTGTGAAAAAAACACTGTTTCAGATGGTTTGCCAGAAGACATTTATTTTTTCCATTAAATTTTGTTTTAGCGGTCAAAAACATGATATTTCAGGGAAAAAACACATTTCAGGAAGCAAAATCTGCATAGAAAATTGGCACAACAGCTAAAAAAAGTCCCTGCAGGCAGAACAGAGCTGGAGGCGCATTTAGGCAATATCGTTCCACCAGCAGTGAGGATAACTTTGCCCACCCCTAGCCTTGACTAGGGGACTGAAAATGAATCTACAGGGACTGGTCACAAAGTCCATATGAGGGTGGTATGTCGGGAGCTATGCTTTTTCCTTTCTTATTGGCGTTTCTGTTTTCACACCTTAACCTACCTGTTTTCACTGCAGTTTCTGGGCCCTATTTTTCACATCTTCTGTTTTTGAGCCCAGCCACAGGCCTCAGAGAAGGCCGGTGCACCTTGAGGCCTGAAGGCTTCCTCCACCAGTAGCAGGGCCCCAGGGCTTCTGACAGCAGCAGAGGCCCTGTGAGGAGTGGCCTCGAGCGATCAGGCAGGCTCAGCTGAGCCACCTCCTCTGGCCTGGGTCCTGTTCCTGGGGCTCCCAGCTCTGTCTGCCTTGACCTCTCCATGCCCCCTGCTCCAGGGCTCACCTGCTGCCGTCGCCATGCCAACGGAACCCTCAGGCTGGGCAGAGCATTGTGAAATGACAGCCTCCCCTCCCCCGCCGGGGCCTGGGCCCAGGGCTGGGAGCTTGCAAGGCAAAGGCACACCTCAGCTCAGCTTCTCATGAGCTGCTCCAGAGCTCGACCCCTCAGGGCCCCGGGGCCCGAGGGCTGGTGCTGAGAGCCAGTAAGGACGATTTATTGGAAGGTCCTTTCCTTCTTGGTGACTCCTACAAACCATTTTAAGCTCTGTACATATACAAAAGCAACATGTGTCATGCCATTTGGGACATGCTGTTCACATGTCTAGCTCCACTAAAACCCTCCTCAGCATATTTCCGAGCCATCAAGGATGAACCAAGAAAAGTGCAGGGCCCTGACAAATCTGCTTCACCGTCACAGCTTCAACAGACATCTGAGTGTCACACTACATGACAGGTCCGGCCGAGGGCGACAGCGGGGGAAGCTTCACTCAACCAGTGCTACAACAGGGGCTTCCCTCCTACTGAACGGGTGCAGCAGGACAAACTCCTGTCACAGAGAATGGGCGCAACCTCACTGCAAGCTTCATTCACACATGGTCTGGCTAAAGACAGCAAATCAAGCCTCCTACATTGGGCACACTGCACTTTAAAGGGTTAGGCATTGGAAGGCAGAGCTATCCCTCTGCCTCGCACATACTGGAGACCCTGAAGGGCCTCCTCCAGATTGCATTGTTACTGGATCGCCGACCTATCCCCCTGCCCCAAACCTCTCCCATTTACTCTGTCAACATGCTTCTCCTTACCTTCCTGCAAATACAGCACCCCTCTAGTCCCAACTGGTGGAACACCAAGCTTCATGGGGCACTTGAAGGTATCCAGTCTCCACCTTTTATCTGTCCTGCTCCTCATTTCACCATGAAGAACCACTGGCAGCATTTCAGCATCATTTTGAAACTGAAGTTATGGAACAGCTACAAAACCAGGGGAATGGCGGCAGGGGGATTTCATTCCATTTCATTCTGTCCTTTGGCTGTGTGCGCAGTGTCAGAAGAGTTTGAGGACTGCAGAAGACACCGGAACAGATTTCTGGGCGAAAGCGCCAGAGATTCTGGGCCCTGCCCCGATCGCCTTACAAACGCCTGGCGTGCTTTGCCCTGGCGGGCAAATGCCCCGGGTGGACACTGAGCGCAGTACCTGAGGAAATTAGAGTGAGGTTTGACTCAGGGACAAGCCTGCCAAACTATGCACTATGGCAGCTGAATGGGGGCATGGGGTCCTCATGTCTCAGGGATCTGCTTCTCTTATCCAAAACATGTTTCCTCCCACCATCCTTAGCACCTAGCATATGGTAATGAGTGGAGCCCCTATACTTCCCCCTTTGCACATTCGTCAATTCCCAGATCTCTGTGGCAGACAGGGCAAATGTATCTATGTGAGAGAGAGAGGGAGCCAGAGAGAGTGAGAGAGAGAGAGGGAGCAGGCTCTGACAGCCACAATGAGAGAAAAGTGAAGTTGCATCCCCTCAAGTACTCCCCTGCACCCATCAACACAACAGCAAAGTTAGCTTGCATGTTCCCCGCTCTCCCCACTAACCTCACCCACCCACCCACCCACCCTACTCTCTTTCAGGACTTGCAGAGTGCCTAGAGACCCAGGAAATGATGGCAGCGCAGCATGGTACAAACACAAATATCAAAATAGAACTATTCCCCTACTGTCTACAAAACCAAGGAACTACTTCACCTTTGTTTTTTTCCACTTCACATTAAAAAAGAGAAAGACGTCCTTCGTTGGCCCTTTTTACGCACTACCATTCGGTTTACACATTTCATCCTGTTGAGTCTCCCAGTCGGCAAAAGCTATATATTTGGGTGGGTGATCCCAATGAAGTCAATGGAAATAGAGAAGGTGTTAGAAGGGTGATGATTGTGTGCTGCTAGTGTCTTCCCCTTGAAGTCCATAGAGGGCATGGCCTTGACTAGGGGGTGGTCGAAACGGCCGTTAATTTGCTCAGCAGAAACAATGCAGAATTCTGGGCAAATTCTGCCACTTCGCCTGCTCTGCCCACACAGAGAAATTGCCAATTTCAGGCTTTTTCTCCCTGAAATTCTGTTTTTTATGGGAAATTTTGTTTTTTGGTGGCCCCAAAAAGTTTCAGACTGAAAACAGATAGTTTGTGAAAAAAACACTGTTTCAGATGGTTTGCCAGAAGACATTTATTTTTTCCATTAAATTTTGTTTTAGCGGTCAAAAACATGATATTTCAGGGAAAAAACACATTTCAGGAAGCAAAATCTGCATAGAAAATTGGCACAACAGCTAAAAAAAGTCCCTGCAGGCAGAACAGAGCTGGAGGCGCATTTAGGCAATATCGTTCCACCAGCAGTGAGGATAACTTTGCCCACCCCTAGCCTTGACTAGGGGACTGAAAATGAATCTACAGGGACTGGTCACAAAGTCCATATGAGGGTGGTATGTCGGGAGCTATGCTTTTTCCTTTCTTATTGGCGTTTCTGTTTTCACACCTTAACCTACCTGTTTTCACTGCAGTTTCTGGGCCCTATTTTTCACATCTTCTGTTTTTGAGCCCAGCCACAGGCCTCAGAGAAGGCTGGTGCACCTTGAGGCCTGAAGGCTTCCTCCACCAGTAGCAGGGCCCCAGGGCTTCTGACAGCAGCAGAGGCCCTGTGAGGAGTGGCCTCGAGCGATCAGGCAGGCTCAGCTGAGCCACCTCCTCTGGCCTGGGTCCTGTTCCTGGGGCTCCCAGCTCTGTCTGCCTTGACCTCTCCATGCCCCCTGCTCCAGGGCTCACCTGCTGCCGTCGCCGTGCCAACGGAACCCTCAGGCTGGGCAGAGCATTGTGAAATGACAGCCTCCCCTCCCCCGCCGGGGCCTGGGCCCAGGGCTGGGAGCTTGCAAGGCAAAGACACACCTCAGCTCAGCTTCTCCTGAGCTGCTCCAGAGCTCGACCCCTCAGGGCCCCGGGGCCCGAGGGCTGGTGCTGAGAGCCAGTAAGGACGATTTATTGGAAGGTCCTTTCCTTCTTGGTGACTCCTACAAACCATTTTAAGCTCTGTACATATACAAAAGCAACATGTGTCATGCCATTTGGGACATGCTGTTCACATGTCTAGCTCCACTAAAACCCTCCTCAGCATATTTCCGAGCCATCAAGGATGAACCAAGAAAAGTGCAGGGCCCTGACAAATCTGCTTCACCGTCACAGCTTCAACAGACATCTGAGTGTCACACTACATGACAGGTCCGGCCGAGGGCGACAGCGGGGGAAGCTTCACTCAACCAGTGCTACAACAGGGGCTTCCCTCCTACTGAACGGGTGCAGCAGGACAAACTCCTGTCACAGAGAATGGGCGCAACCTCACTGCAAGCTTCATTCACACATGGTCTGGCTAAAGACAGCAAATCAAGCCTCCTACATTGGGCACACTGCACTTTAAAGGGTTAGGCATTGGAAGGCAGAGCTATCCCTCTGCCTCGCACATACTGGAGACCCTGAAGGGCCTCCTCCAGATTGCATTGTTACTGGATCGCCGACCTATCCCCCTGCCCCAAACCTCTCCCATTTACTCTGTCAACATGCTTCTCCTTACCTTCCTGCAAATACAGCACCCCTCTAGTCCCAACTGGTGGAACACCAAGCTTCATGGGGCACTTGAAGGTATCCAGTCTCCACCTTTTATCTGTCCTGCTCCTCATTTCACCATGAAGAACCACTGGCAGCATTTCAGCATCATTTTGAAACTGAAGTTATGGAACAGCTACAAAACCAGGGGAATGGCGGCAGGGGGATTTCATTCCATTTCATTCTGTCCTTTGGCTGTGTGCGCAGTGTCAGAAGAGTTTGAGGACTGCAGAAGACACCGGAACAGATTTCTGGGCGAAAGCGCCAGAGATTCTGGGCCCTGCCCCGATCGCCTTACGAACGCCTTACAAACGCCTGGCGTGCTTTGCCCTGGCGGGCAAATGCCCCGGGTGGACACTGAGCGCAGTACCTGAGGAAATTAGAGTGAGGTTTGACTCAGGGACAAGCCTGCCAAACTATGCACTATGGCAGCTGAATGGGGGCATGGGGTCCTCATGTCTCAGGGATCTGCTTCTCTTATCCAAAACATGTTTCCTCCCACCATCCTTAGCACCTAGCATATGGTAATGAGTGGAGCCCCTATACTTCCCCCTTTGCACATTCGTCAATTCCCAGATCTCTGTGGCAGACAGGGCAAATGTATCCATGTGAGAGAGAGAGGGAGCCAGAGAGAGTGAGAGAGAGAGAGGGAGCAGGCTCTGACAGCCACAATGAGAGAAAAGTGAAGTTGCATCCCCTCAAGTACTCCCCTGCACCCATCAACACAACAGCAAAGTTAGCTTGCATGTTCCCCGCTCTCCCCACTAACCTCACCCACCCACCCACCCACCCTACTCTCTTTCAGGACTTGCAGAGTGCCTAGAGACCCAGGAAATGATGGCAGCGCAGCATGGTACAAACACAAATATCAAAATAGAACTATTCCCCTACTGTCTACAAAACCAAGGAACTACTTCACCTTTGTTTTTTTCCACTTCACATTAAAAAAGAGAAAGACGTCCTTCGTTGGCCCTTTTTACGCACTACCATTCGGTTTACACATTTCATCCTGTTGAGTCTCCCAGTCGGCAAAAGCTATATATTTGGGTGGGTGATCCCAATGAAGTCAATGGAAATAGAGAAGGTGTTAGAAGGGTGATGATTGTGTGCTGCTAGTGTCTTCCCCTTGAAGTCCATAGAGGGCATGGCCTTGACTAGGGGGTGGTCGAAACGGCCGTTAATTTGCTCAGCAGAAACAATGCAGAATTCTGGGCAAATTCTGCCACTTCGCCTGCTCTGCCCACACAGAGAAATTGCCAATTTCAGGCTTTTTCTCCCTGAAATTCTGTTTTTTATGGGAAATTTTGTTTTTTGGTGGCCCCAAAAAGTTTCAGACTGAAAACAGATAGTTTGTGAAAAAAACACTGTTTCAGATGGTTTGCCAGAAGACATTTATTTTTTCCATTAAATTTTGTTTTAGCGGTCAAAAACATGATATTTCAGGGAAAAAACACATTTCAGGAAGCAAAATCTGCATAGAAAATTGGCACAACAGCTAAAAAAAGTCCCTGCAGGCAGAACAGAGCTGGAGGCGCATTTAGGCAATATCGTTCCACCAGCAGTGAGGATAACTTTGCCCACCCCTAGCCTTGACTAGGGGACTGAAAATGAATCTACAGGGACTGGTCACAAAGTCCATATGAGGGTGGTATGTCGGGAGCTATGCTTTTTCCTTTCTTATTGGCGTTTCTGTTTTCACACCTTAACCTACCTGTTTTCACTGCAGTTTCTGGGCCCTATTTTTCACATCTTCTGTTTTTGAGCCCAGCCACAGGCCTCAGAGAAGGCCGGTGCACCTTGAGGCCTGAAGGCTTCCTCCACCAGTAGCAGGGCCCCAGGGCTTCTGACAGCAGCAGAGGCCCTGTGAGGAGTGGCCTCGAGCGATCAGGCAGGCTCAGCTGAGCCACCTCCTCTGGCCTGGGTCCTGTTCCTGGGGCTCCCAGCTCTGTCTGCCTTGACCTCTCCATGCCCCCTGCTCCAGGGCTCACCTGCTGCCGTCGCCGTGCCAACGGAACCCTCAGGCTGGGCAGAGCATTGTGAAATGACAGCCTCCCCTCCCCCGCCGCTGGGGCCTGGGCCCAGGGCTGGGAGCTTGCAAGGCAAAGGCACACCTCAGCTCAGCTTCTCATGAGCTGCTCCAGAGCTCGACCCCTCAGGGCCCCGGGGCCCGAGGGCTGGTGCTGAGAGCCAGTAAGGACGATTTATTGGAAGGTCCTTTCCTTCTTGGTGACTCCTACAAACCATTTTAAGCTCTGTACATATACAAAAGCAACATGTGTCATGCCATTTGGGACATGCTGTTCACATGTCTAGCTCCACTAAAACCCTCCTCAGCATATTTCCGAGCCATCAAGGATGAACCAAGAAAAGTGCAGGGCCCTGACAAATCTGCTTCACCGTCACAGCTTCAACAGACATCTGAGTGTCACACTACATGACAGGTCCGGCCGAGGGCGACAGCGGGGGAAGCTTCACTCAACCAGTGCTACAACAGGGGCTTCCCTCCTACTGAACGGGTGCAGCAGGACAAACTCCTGTCACAGAGAATGGGCGCAACCTCACTGCAAGCTTCATTCACACATGGTCTGGCTAAAGACAGCAAATCAAGCCTCCTACATTGGGCACACTGCACTTTAAAGGGTTAGGCATTGGAAGGCAGAGCTATCCCTCTGCCTCGCACATACTGGAGACCCTGAAGGGCCTCCTCCAGATTGCATTGTTACTGGATCGCCGACCTATCCCCCTGCCCCAAACCTCTCCCATTTACTCTGTCAACATGCTTCTCCTTACCTTCCTGCAAATACAGCACCCCTCTAGTCCCAACTGGTGGAACACCAAGCTTCATGGGGCACTTGAAGGTATCCAGTCTCCACCTTTTATCTGTCCTGCTCCTCATTTCACCATGAAGAACCACTGGCAGCATTTCAGCATCATTTTGAAACTGAAGTTATGGAACAGCTACAAAACCAGGGGAATGGCGGCAGGGGGATTTCATTCCATTTCATTCTGTCCTTTGGCTGTGTGCGCAGTGTCAGAAGAGTTTGAGGACTGCAGAAGACACCGGAACAGATTTCTGGGCGAAAGCGCCAGAGATTCTGGGCCCTGCCCCGATCGCCTTACGAACGCCTTACAAACGCCTGGCGTGCTTTGCCCTGGCGGGCAAATGCCCCGGGTGGACACTGAGCGCAGTACCTGAGGAAATTAGAGTGAGGTTTGACTCAGGGACAAGCCTGCCAAACTATGCACTATGGCAGCTGAATGGGGGCATGGGGTCCTCATGTCTCAGGGATCTGCTTCTCTTATCCAAAACATGTTTCCTCCCACCATCCTTAGCACCTAGCATATGGTAATGAGTGGAGCCCCTATACTTCCCCCTTTGCACATTCGTCAATTCCCAGATCTCTGTGGCAGACAGGGCAAATGTATCTATGTGAGAGAGAGAGGGAGCCAGAGAGAGTGAGAGAGAGAGAGGGAGCAGGCTCTGACAGCCACAATGAGAGAAAAGTGAAGTTGCATCCCCTCAAGTACTCCCCTGCACCCATCAACACAACAGCAAAGTTAGCTTGCATGTTCCCCGCTCTCCCCACTAACCTCACCCACCCACCCACCCACCCTACTCTCTTTCAGGACTTGCAGAGTGCCTAGAGACCCAGGAAATGATGGCAGCGCAGCATGGTACAAACACAAATATCAAAATAGAACTATTCCCCTACTGTCTACAAAACCAAGGAACTACTTCACCTTTGTTTTTTTCCACTTCACATTAAAAAAGAGAAAGACGTCCTTCGTTGGCCCTTTTTACGCACTACCATTCGGTTTACACATTTCATCCTGTTGAGTCTCCCAGTCGGCAAAAGCTATATATTTGGGTGGGTGATCCCAATGAAGTCAATGGAAATAGAGAAGGTGTTAGAAGGGTGATGATTGTGTGCTGCTAGTGTCTTCCCCTTGAAGTCCATAGAGGGCATGGCCTTGACTAGGGGGTGGTCGAAACGGCCGTTAATTTGCTCAGCAGAAACAATGCAGAATTCTGGGCAAATTCTGCCACTTCGCCTGCTCTGCCCACACAGAGAAATTGCCAATTTCAGGCTTTTTCTCCCTGAAATTCTGTTTTTTATGGGAAATTTTGTTTTTTGGTGGCCCCAAAAAGTTTCAGACTGAAAACAGATAGTTTGTGAAAAAAACACTGTTTCAGATGGTTTGCCAGAAGACATTTATTTTTTCCATTAAATTTTGTTTTAGCGGTCAAAAACATGATATTTCAGGGAAAAAACACATTTCAGGAAGCAAAATCTGCATAGAAAATTGGCACAACAGCTAAAAAAAGTCCCTGCAGGCAGAACAGAGCTGGAGGCGCATTTAGGCAATATCGTTCCACCAGCAGTGAGGATAACTTTGCCCACCCCTAGCCTTGACTAGGGGACTGAAAATGAATCTACAGGGACTGGCCACAATGTCCATATGAGGGTGGTATGTCGGGAGCTATGCTTTTTCCTTTCTTATTGGCGTTTCTGTTTTCACACCTTAACCTACCTGTTTTCACTGCAGTTTCTGGGCCCTATTTTTCACATCTTCTGTTTTTGAGCCCAGCCACAGGCCTCAGAGAAGGCTGGTGCACCTTGAGGCCTGAAGGATCCCTCCACCAGTAGCAGGGCCCCAGGCCTTCTGACAGCAGCAGAGGCCCTGTGAGGAGTGGCCTCGAGCGATCAGGCGGGCTCCTGCGAGCCACCTCCTCTGGCCTGGGTCCTGTTCCTGGGGCTCCCAGCTCTGTCTGCCTTGACCTCTCCATGCCCCCTGCTCCAGGGCTCACCTGCTGCCGTCGCCGTGCCAACGGAACCCTCAGGCTGGGCAGAGCATTGTGAAATGACAGCCTCCCCTCCCCCGCCGCTGGGGCCTGGGCCCAGGGCTGGGAGCTTGCAAGGCAAAGGCACACCTCAGCTCAGCTTCTCCTGAGCTGCTCCAGAGCTCGACCCCTCAGGGCCCCGGGGCCCGAGGGCTGGTGCTGAGAGCCAGTAAGGACGATTTATTGGAAGGTCCTTTCCTTCTTGGTGACTCCTACAAACCATTTTAAGCTCTGTACATATACAAAAGCAACATGTGTCATGCCATTTGGGACATGCTGTTCACATGTCTAGCTCCACTAAAACCCTCCTCAGCATATTTCCGAGCCATCAAGGATGAACCAAGAAAAGTGCAGGGCCCTGACAAATCTGCTTCACCGTCACAGCTTCAACAGACATCTGAGTGTCACACTACATGACAGGTCCGGCCGAGGGCGACAGCGGGGGAAGCTTCACTCAACCAGTGCTACAACAGGGGCTTCCCTCCTACTGAACGGGTGCAGCAGGACAAACTCCTGTCACAGAGAATGGGCGCAACCTCACTGCAAGCTTCATTCACACATGGTCTGGCTAAAGACAGCAAATCAAGCCTCCTACATTGGGCACACTGCACTTTAAAGGGTTAGGCATTGGAAGGCAGAGCTATCCCTCTGCCTCGCACATACTGGAGACCCTGAAGGGCCTCCTCCAGATTGCATTGTTACTGGATCGCCGACCTATCCCCCTGCCCCAAACCTCTCCCATTTACTCTGTCAACATGCTTCTCCTTACCTTCCTGCAAATACAGCACCCCTCTAGTCCCAACTGGTGGAACACCAAGCTTCATGGGGCACTTGAAGGTATCCAGTCTCCACCTTTTATCTGTCCTGCTCCTCATTTCACCATGAAGAACCACTGGCAGCATTTCAGCATCATTTTGAAACTGAAGTTATGGAACAGCTACAAAACCAGGGGAATGGCGGCAGGGGGATTTCATTCCATTTCATTCTGTCCTTTGGCTGTGTGCGCAGTGTCAGAAGAGTTTGAGGACTGCAGAAGACACCGGAACAGATTTCTGGGCGAAAGCGCCAGAGATTCTGGGCCCTGCCCCGATCGCCTTACGAACGCCTTACAAACGCCTGGCGTGCTTTGCCCTGGCGGGCAAATGCCCCGGGTGGACACTGAGCGCAGTACCTGAGGAAATTAGAGTGAGGTTTGACTCAGGGACAAGCCTGCCAAACTATGCACTATGGCAGCTGAATGGGGGCATGGGGTCCTCATGTCTCAGGGATCTGCTTCTCTTATCCAAAACATGTTTCCTCCCACCATCCTTAGCACCTAGCATATGGTAATGAGTGGAGCCCCTATACTTCCCCCTTTGCACATTCGTCAATTCCCAGATCTCTGTGGCAGACAGGGCAAATGTATCTATGTGAGAGAGAGAGGGAGCCAGAGAGAGTGAGAGAGAGAGAGGGAGCAGGCTCTGACAGCCACAATGAGAGAAAAGTGAAGTTGCATCCCCTCAAGTACTCCCCTGCACCCATCAACACAACAGCAAAGTTAGCTTGCATGTTCCCCGCTCTCCCCACTAACCTCACCCACCCACCCACCCACCCTACTCTCTTTCAGGACTTGCAGAGTGCCTAGAGACCCAGGAAATGATGGCAGCGCAGCATGGTACAAACACAAATATCAAAATAGAACTATTCCCCTACTGTCTACAAAACCAAGGAACTACTTCACCTTTGTTTTTTTCCACTTCACATTAAAAAAGAGAAAGACGTCCTTCGTTGGCCCTTTTTACGCACTACCATTCGGTTTACACATTTCATCCTGTTGAGTCTCCCAGTCGGCAAAAGCTATATATTTGGGTGGGTGATCCCAATGAAGTCAATGGAAATAGAGAAGGTGTTAGAAGGGTGATGATTGTGTGCTGCTAGTGTCTTCCCCTTGAAGTCCATAGAGGGCATGGCCTTGACTAGGGGGTGGTCGAAACGGCCGTTAATTTGCTCAGCAGAAACAATGCAGAATTCTGGGCAAATTCTGCCACTTCGCCTGCTCTGCCCACACAGAGAAATTGCCAATTTCAGGCTTTTTCTCCCTGAAATTCTGTTTTTTATGGGAAATTTTGTTTTTTGGTGGCCCCAAAAAGTTTCAGACTGAAAACAGATAGTTTGTGAAAAAAACACTGTTTCAGATGGTTTGCCAGAAGACATTTATTTTTTCCATTAAATTTTGTTTTAGCGGTCAAAAACATGATATTTCAGGGAAAAAACACATTTCAGGAAGCAAAATCTGCATAGAAAATTGGCACAACAGCTAAAAAAAGTCCCTGCAGGCAGAACAGAGCTGGAGGCGCATTTAGGCAATATCGTTCCACCAGCAGTGAGGATAACTTTGCCCACCCCTAGCCTTGACTAGGGGACTGAAAATGAATCTACAGGGACTGGCCACAATGTCCATATGAGGGTGGTATGTCGGGAGCTATGCTTTTTCCTTTCTTATTGGCGTTTCTGTTTTCACACCTTAACCTACCTGTTTTCACTGCAGTTTCTGGGCCCTATTTTTCACATCTTCTGTTTTTGAGCCCAGCCACAGGCCTCAGAGAAGGCTGGTGCACCTTGAGGCCTGAAGGCTCCCTCCACCAGTAGCAGGGCCCCAGGGCTTCTGACAGCAGCAGAGGCCCTGTGAGGAGTGGCCTCGAGCGATCAGGCAGGCTCAGCTGAGCCACCTCCTCTGGCCTGGGTCCTGTTCCTGGGGCTCCCAGCTCTGTCTGCCTTGACCTCTCCATGCCCCCTGCTCCAGGGCTCACCTGCTGCCGTCGCCGTGCCAACGGAACCCTCAGGCTGGGCAGAGCATTGTGAAATGACAGCCTCCCCTCCCCCGCCGCTGGGGCCTGGGCCCAGGGCTGGGAGCTTGCAAGGCAAAGGCACACCTCAGCTCAGCTTCTCCTGAGCTGCTCCAGAGCTCGACCCCTCAGGGCCCCGGGGCCCGAGGGCTGGTGCTGAGAGCCAGTAAGGACGATTTATTGGAAGGTCCTTTCCTTCTTGGTGACTCCTACAAACCATTTTAAGCTCTGTACATATACAAAAGCAACATGTGTCATGCCATTTGGGACATGCTGTTCACATGTCTAGCTCCACTAAAACCCTCCTCAGCATATTTCCGAGCCATCAAGGATGAACCAAGAAAAGTGCAGGGCCCTGACAAATCTGCTTCACCGTCACAGCTTCAACAGACATCTGAGTGTCACACTACATGACAGGTCCGGCCGAGGGCGACAGCGGGGGAAGCTTCACTCAACCAGTGCTACAACAGGGGCTTCCCTCCTACTGAACGGGTGCAGCAGGACAAACTCCTGTCACAGAGAATGGGCGCAACCTCACTGCAAGCTTCATTCACACATGGTCTGGCTAAAGACAGCAAATCAAGCCTCCTACATTGGGCACACTGCACTTTAAAGGGTTAGGCATTGGAAGGCAGAGCTATCCCTCTGCCTCGCACATACTGGAGACCCTGAAGGGCCTCCTCCAGATTGCATTGTTACTGGATCGCCGACCTATCCCCCTGCCCCAAACCTCTCCCATTTACTCTGTCAACATGCTTCTCCTTACCTTCCTGCAAATACAGCACCCCTCTAGTCCCAACTGGTGGAACACCAAGCTTCATGGGGCACTTGAAGGTATCCAGTCTCCACCTTTTATCTGTCCTGCTCCTCATTTCACCATGAAGAACCACTGGCAGCATTTCAGCATCATTTTGAAACTGAAGTTATGGAACAGCTACAAAACCAGGGGAATGGCGGCAGGGGGATTTCATTCCATTTCATTCTGTCCTTTGGCTGTGTGCGCAGTGTCAGAAGAGTTTGAGGACTGCAGAAGACACCGGAACAGATTTCTGGGCGAAAGCGCCAGAGATTCTGGGCCCTGCCCCGATCGCCTTACGAACGCCTTACAAACGCCTGGCGTGCTTTGCCCTGGCGGGCAAATGCCCCGGGTGGACACTGAGCGCAGTACCTGAGGAAATTAGAGTGAGGTTTGACTCAGGGACAAGCCTGCCAAACTATGCACTATGGCAGCTGAATGGGGGCATGGGGTCCTCATGTCTCAGGGATCTGCTTCTCTTATCCAAAACATGTTTCCTCCCACCATCCTTAGCACCTAGCATATGGTAATGAGTGGAGCCCCTATACTTCCCCCTTTGCACATTCGTCAATTCCCAGATCTCTGTGGCAGACAGGGCAAATGTATCTATGTGAGAGAGAGAGGGAGCCAGAGAGAGTGAGAGAGAGAGAGGGAGCAGGCTCTGACAGCCACAATGAGAGAAAAGTGAAGTTGCATCCCCTCAAGTACTCCCCTGCACCCATCAACACAACAGCAAAGTTAGCTTGCATGTTCCCCGCTCTCCCCACTAACCTCACCCACCCACCCACCCACCCTACTCTCTTTCAGGACTTGCAGAGTGCCTAGAGACCCAGGAAATGATGGCAGCGCAGCATGGTACAAACACAAATATCAAAATAGAACTATTCCCCTACTGTCTACAAAACCAAGGAACTACTTCACCTTTGTTTTTTTCCACTTCACATTAAAAAAGAGAAAGACGTCCTTCGTTGGCCCTTTTTACGCACTACCATTCGGTTTACACATTTCATCCTGTTGAGTCTCCCAGTCGGCAAAAGCTATATATTTGGGTGGGTGATCCCAATGAAGTCAATGGAAATAGAGAAGGTGTTAGAAGGGTGATGATTGTGTGCTGCTAGTGTCTTCCCCTTGAAGTCCATAGAGGGCATGGCCTTGACTAGGGGGTGGTCGAAACGGCCGTTAATTTGCTCAGCAGAAACAATGCAGAATTCTGGGCAAATTCTGCCACTTCGCCTGCTCTGCCCACACAGAGAAATTGCCAATTTCAGGCTTTTTCTCCCTGAAATTCTGTTTTTTATGGGAAATTTTGTTTTTTGGTGGCCCCAAAAAGTTTCAGACTGAAAACAGATAGTTTGTGAAAAAAACACTGTTTCAGATGGTTTGCCAGAAGACATTTATTTTTTCCATTAAATTTTGTTTTAGCGGTCAAAAACATGATATTTCAGGGAAAAAACACATTTCAGGAAGCAAAATCTGCATAGAAAATTGGCACAACAGCTAAAAAAAGTCCCTGCAGGCAGAACAGAGCTGGAGGCGCATTTAGGCAATATCGTTCCACCAGCAGTGAGGATAACTTTGCCCACCCCTAGCCTTGACTAGGGGACTGAAAATGAATCTACAGGGACTGGCCACAATGTCCATATGAGGGTGGTATGTCGGGAGCTATGCTTTTTCCTTTCTTATTGGCGTTTCTGTTTTCACACCTTAACCTACCTGTTTTCACTGCAGTTTCTGGGCCCTATTTTTCACATCTTCTGTTTTTGAGCCCAGCCACAGGCCTCAGAGAAGGCTGGTGCACCTTGAGGCCTGAAGGCTCCCTCCACCAGTAGCAGGGCCCCAGGGCTTCTGACAGCAGCAGAGGCCCTGTGAGGAGTGGCCTCGAGCGATCAGGCAGGCTCAGCTGAGCCACCTCCTCTGGCCTGGGTCCTGTTCCTGGGGCTCCCAGCTCTGTCTGCCTTGACCTCTCCATGCCCCCTGCTCCAGGGCTCACCTGCTGCCGTCGCCGTGCCAACGGAACCCTCAGGCTGGGCAGAGCATTGTGAAATGACAGCCTCCCCTCCCCCGCCGCTGGGGCCTGGGCCCAGGGCTGGGAGCTTGCAAGGCAAAGGCACACCTCAGCTCAGCTTCTCCTGAGCTGCTCCAGAGCTCGACCCCTCAGGGCCCCGGGGCCCGAGGGCTGGTGCTGAGAGCCAGTAAGGACGATTTATTGGAAGGTCCTTTCCTTCTTGGTGACTCCTACAAACCATTTTAAGCTCTGTACATATACAAAAGCAACATGTGTCATGCCATTTGGGACATGCTGTTCACATGTCTAGCTCCACTAAAACCCTCCTCAGCATATTTCCGAGCCATCAAGGATGAACCAAGAAAAGTGCAGGGCCCTGACAAATCTGCTTCACCGTCACAGCTTCAACAGACATCTGAGTGTCACACTACATGACAGGTCCGGCCGAGGGCGACAGCGGGGGAAGCTTCACTCAACCAGTGCTACAACAGGGGCTTCCCTCCTACTGAACGGGTGCAGCAGGACAAACTCCTGTCACAGAGAATGGGCGCAACCTCACTGCAAGCTTCATTCACACATGGTCTGGCTAAAGACAGCAAATCAAGCCTCCTACATTGGGCACACTGCACTTTAAAGGGTTAGGCATTGGAAGGCAGAGCTATCCCTCTGCCTCGCACATACTGGAGACCCTGAAGGGCCTCCTCCAGATTGCATTGTTACTGGATCGCCGACCTATCCCCCTGCCCCAAACCTCTCCCATTTACTCTGTCAACATGCTTCTCCTTACCTTCCTGCAAATACAGCACCCCTCTAGTCCCAACTGGTGGAACACCAAGCTTCATGGGGCACTTGAAGGTATCCAGTCTCCACCTTTTATCTGTCCTGCTCCTCATTTCACCATGAAGAACCACTGGCAGCATTTCAGCATCATTTTGAAACTGAAGTTATGGAACAGCTACAAAACCAGGGGAATGGCGGCAGGGGGATTTCATTCCATTTCATTCTGTCCTTTGGCTGTGTGCGCAGTGTCAGAAGAGTTTGAGGACTGCAGAAGACACCGGAACAGATTTCTGGGCGAAAGCGCCAGAGATTCTGGGCCCTGCCCCGATCGCCTTACGAACGCCTTACAAACGCCTGGCGTGCTTTGCCCTGGCGGGCAAATGCCCCGGGTGGACACTGAGCGCAGTACCTGAGGAAATTAGAGTGAGGTTTGACTCAGGGACAAGCCTGCCAAACTATGCACTATGGCAGCTGAATGGGGGCATGGGGTCCTCATGTCTCAGGGATCTGCTTCTCTTATCCAAAACATGTTTCCTCCCACCATCCTTAGCACCTAGCATATGGTAATGAGTGGAGCCCCTATACTTCCCCCTTTGCACATTCGTCAATTCCCAGATCTCTGTGGCAGACAGGGCAAATGTATCTATGTGAGAGAGAGAGGGAGCCAGAGAGAGTGAGAGAGAGAGAGGGAGCAGGCTCTGACAGCCACAATGAGAGAAAAGTGAAGTTGCATCCCCTCAAGTACTCCCCTGCACCCATCAACACAACAGCAAAGTTAGCTTGCATGTTCCCCGCTCTCCCCACTAACCTCACCCACCCACCCACCCACCCTACTCTCTTTCAGGACTT
This sequence comes from Ambystoma mexicanum, assembly GCF_040938575.1. Taxonomy (NCBI): domain Eukaryota; kingdom Metazoa; phylum Chordata; class Amphibia; order Caudata; family Ambystomatidae; genus Ambystoma; species Ambystoma mexicanum. Next base: position 357,496 of record NW_027182350.1, read on the forward strand.
GCAGAGTGCCTAGAGACCCAGGAAATGATGGCAGCGCAGCATGGTACAAACACAAATATCAAAATAGAACTATTCCCCTACTGTCTACAAAACCAAGGAACTACTTCACCTTTGTTTTTTTCCACTTCACATTAAAAAAGAGAAAGACGTCCTTCGTTGGCCCTTTTTACGCACTACCATTCGGTTTACACATTTCATCCTGTTGAGTCTCCCAGTCGGCAAAAGCTATATATTTGGGTGGGTGATCCCAATGAAGTCAATGGAAATAGAGAAGGTGTTAGAAGGGTGATGATTGTGTGCTGCTAGTGTCTTCCCCTTGAAGTCCATAGAGGGCATGGCCTTGACTAGGGGGTGGTCGAAACGGCCGTTAATTTGCTCAGCAGAAACAATGCAGAATTCTGGGCAAATTCTGCCACTTCGCCTGCTCTGCCCACACAGAGAAATTGCCAATTTCAGGCTTTTTCTCCCTGAAATTCTGTTTTTTATGGGAAATTTTGTTTTTTGGTGGCCCCAAAAAGTTTCAGACTGAAAACAGATAGTTTGTGAAAAAAACACTGTTTCAGATGGTTTGCCAGAAGACATTTATTTTTTCCATTAAATTTTGTTTTAGCGGTCAAAAACATGATATTTCAGGGAAAAAACACATTTCAGGAAGCAAAATCTGCATAGAAAATTGGCACAACAGCTAAAAAAAGTCCCTGCAGGCAGAACAGAGCTGGAGGCGCATTTAGGCAATATCGTTCCACCAGCAGTGAGGATAACTTTGCCCACCCCTAGCCTTGACTAGGGGACTGAAAATGAATCTACAGGGACTGGTCACAAAGTCCATATGAGGGTGGTATGTCGGGAGCTATGCTTTTTCCTTTCTTATTGGCGTTTCTGTTTTCACACCTTAACCTACCTGTTTTCACTGCAGTTTCTGGGCCCTATTTTTCACATCTTCTGTTTTTGAGCCCAGCCACAGGCCTCAGAGAAGGCTGGTGCACCTTGAGGCCTGAAGGCTTCCTCCACCAGTAGCAGGGCCCCAGGGCTTCTGACAGCAGCAGAGGCCCTGTGAGGAGTGGCCTCGAGCGATCAGGCAGGCTCAGCTGAGCCACCTCCTCTGGCCTGGGTCCTGTTCCTGGGGCTCCCAGCTCTGTCTGCCTTGACCTCTCCATGCCCCCTGCTCCAGGGCTCACCTGCTGCCGTCGCCGTGCCAACGGAACCCTCAGGCTGGGCAGAGCATTGTGAAATGACAGCCTCCCCTCCCCCGCCGCTGGGGCCTGGGCCCAGGGCTGGGAGCTTGCAAGGCAAAGGCACACCTCAGCTCAGCTTCTCCTGAGCTGCTCCAGAGCTCGACCCCTCAGGGCCCCGGGGCCCGAGGGCTGGTGCTGAGAGCCAGTAAGGACGATTTATTGGAAGGTCCTTTCCTTCTTGGTGACTCCTACAAACCATTTTAAGCTCTGTACATATACAAAAGCAACATGTGTCATGCCATTTGGGACATGCTGTTCACATGTCTAGCTCCACTAAAACCCTCCTCAGCATATTTCCGAGCCATCAAGGATGAACCAAGAAAAGTGCAGGGCCCTGACAAATCTGCTTCACCGTCACAGCTTCAACAGACATCTGAGTGTCACACTACATGACAGGTCCGGCCGAGGGCGACAGCGGGGGAAGCTTCACTCAACCAGTGCTACAACAGGGGCTTCCCTCCTACTGAACGGGTGCAGCAGGACAAACTCCTGTCACAGAGAATGGGCGCAACCTCACTGCAAGCTTCATTCACACATGGTCTGGCTAAAGACAGCAAATCAAGCCTCCTACATTGGGCACACTGCACTTTAAAGGGTTAGGCATTGGAAGGCAGAGCTATCCCTCTGCCTCGCACATACTGGAGACCCTGAAGGGCCTCCTCCAGATTGCATTGTTACTGGATCGCCGACCTATCCCCCTGCCCCAAACCTCTCCCATTTACTCTGTCAACATGCTTCTCCTTACCTTCCTGCAAATACAGCACCCCTCTAGTCCCAACTGGTGGAACACCAAGCTTCATGGGGCACTTGAAGGTATCCAGTCTCCACCTTTTATCTGTCCTGCTCCTCATTTCACCATGAAGAACCACTGGCAGCATTTCAGCATCATTTTGAAACTGAAGTTATGGAACAGCTACAAAACCAGGGGAATGGCGGCAGGGGGATTTCATTCCATTTCATTCTGTCCTTTGGCTGTGTGCGCAGTGTCAGAAGAGTTTGAGGACTGCAGAAGACACCGGAACAGATTTCTGGGCGAAAGCGCCAGAGATTCTGGGCCCTGCCCCGATCGCCTTACAAACGCCTGGCGTGCTTTGCCCTGGCGGGCAAATGCCCCGGGTGGACACTGAGCGCAGTACCTGAGGAAATTAGAGTGAGGTTTGACTCAGGGACAAGCCTGCCAAACTATGCACTATGGCAGCTGAATGGGGGCATGGGGTCCTCATGTCTCAGGGATCTGCTTCTCTTATCCAAAACATGTTTCCTCCCACCATCCTTAGCACCTAGCATATGGTAATGAGTGGAGCCCCTATACTTCCCCCTTTGCACATTCGTCAATTCCCAGATCTCTGTGGCAGACAGGGCAAATGTATCTATGTGAGAGAGAGAGGGAGCCAGAGAGAGTGAGAGAGAGAGAGGGAGCAGGCTCTGACAGCCACAATGAGAGAAAAGTGAAGTTGCATCCCCTCAAGTACTCCCCTGCACCCATCAACACAACAGCAAAGTTAGCTTGCATGTTCCCCGCTCTCCCCACTAACCTCACCCACCCACCCACCCACCCTACTCTCTTTCAGGACTTGCAGAGTGCCTAGAGACCCAGGAAATGATGGCAGCGCAGCATGGTACAAACACAAATATCAAAATAGAACTATTCCCCTACTGTCTACAAAACCAAGGAACTACTTCACCTTTGTTTTTTTCCACTTCACATTAAAAAAGAGAAAGACGTCCTTCGTTGGCCCTTTTTACGCACTACCATTCGGTTTACACATTTCATCCTGTTGAGTCTCCCAGTCGGCAAAAGCTATATATTTGGGTGGGTGATCCCAATGAAGTCAATGGAAATAGAGAAGGTGTTAGAAGGGTGATGATTGTGTGCTGCTAGTGTCTTCCCCTTGAAGTCCATAGAGGGCATGGCCTTGACTAGGGGGTGGTCGAAACGGCCGTTAATTTGCTCAGCAGAAACAATGCAGAATTCTGGGCAAATTCTGCCACTTCGCCTGCTCTGCCCACACAGAGAAATTGCCAATTTCAGGCTTTTTCTCCCTGAAATTCTGTTTTTTATGGGAAATTTTGTTTTTTGGTGGCCCCAAAAAGTTTCAGACTGAAAACAGATAGTTTGTGAAAAAAACACTGTTTCAGATGGTTTGCCAGAAGACATTTATTTTTTCCATTAAATTTTGTTTTAGCGGTCAAAAACATGATATTTCAGGGAAAAAACACATTTCAGGAAGCAAAATCTGCATAGAAAATTGGCACAACAGCTAAAAAAAGTCCCTGCAGGCAGAACAGAGCTGGAGGCGCATTTAGGCAATATCGTTCCACCAGCAGTGAGGATAACTTTGCCCACCCCTAGCCTTGACTAGGGGACTGAAAATGAATCTACAGGGACTGGTCACAAAGTCCATATGAGGGTGGTATGTCGGGAGCTATGCTTTTTCCTTTCTTATTGGCGTTTCTGTTTTCACACCTTAACCTACCTGTTTTCACTGCAGTTTCTGGGCCCTATTTTTCACATCTTCTGTTTTTGAGCCCAGCCACAGGCCTCAGAGAAGGCTGGTGCACCTTGAGGCCTGAAGGCTTCCTCCACCAGTAGCAGGGCCCCAGGGCTTCTGACAGCAGCAGAGGCCCTGTGAGGAGTGGCCTCGAGCGATCAGGCAGGCTCAGCTGAGCCACCTCCTCTGGCCTGGGTCCTGTTCCTGGGGCTCCCAGCTCTGTCTGCCTTGACCTCTCCATGCCCCCTGCTCCAGGGCTCACCTGCTGCCGTCGCCGTGCCAACGGAACCCTCAGGCTGGGCAGAGCATTGTGAAATGACAGCCTCCCCTCCCCCGCCGCTGGGGCCTGGGCCCAGGGCTGGGAGCTTGCAAGGCAAAGGCACACCTCAGCTCAGCTTCTCCTGAGCTGCTCCAGAGCTCGACCCCTCAGGGCCCCGGGGCCCGAGGGCTGGTGCTGAGAGCCAGTAAGGACGATTTATTGGAAGGTCCTTTCCTTCTTGGTGACTCCTACAAACCATTTTAAGCTCTGTACATATACAAAAGCAACATGTGTCATGCCATTTGGGACATGCTGTTCACATGTCTAGCTCCACTAAAACCCTCCTCAGCATATTTCCGAGCCATCAAGGATGAACCAAGAAAAGTGCAGGGCCCTGACAAATCTGCTTCACCGTCACAGCTTCAACAGACATCTGAGTGTCACACTACATGACAGGTCCGGCCGAGGGCGACAGCGGGGGAAGCTTCACTCAACCAGTGCTACAACAGGGGCTTCCCTCCTACTGAACGGGTGCAGCAGGACAAACTCCTGTCACAGAGAATGGGCGCAACCTCACTGCAAGCTTCATTCACACATGGTCTGGCTAAAGACAGCAAATCAAGCCTCCTACATTGGGCACACTGCACTTTAAAGGGTTAGGCATTGGAAGGCAGAGCTATCCCTCTGCCTCGCACATACTGGAGACCCTGAAGGGCCTCCTCCAGATTGCATTGTTACTGGATCGCCGACCTATCCCCCTGCCCCAAACCTCTCCCATTTACTCTGTCAACATGCTTCTCCTTACCTTCCTGCAAATACAGCACCCCTCTAGTCCCAACTGGTGGAACACCAAGCTTCATGGGGCACTTGAAGGTATCCAGTCTCCACCTTTTATCTGTCCTGCTCCTCATTTCACCATGAAGAACCACTGGCAGCATTTCAGCATCATTTTGAAACTGAAGTTATGGAACAGCTACAAAACCAGGGGAATGGCGGCAGGGGGATTTCATTCCATTTCATTCTGTCCTTTGGCTGTGTGCGCAGTGTCAGAAGAGTTTGAGGACTGCAGAAGACACCGGAACAGATTTCTGGGCGAAAGCGCCAGAGATTCTGGGCCCTGCCCCGATCGCCTTACGAACGCCTTACAAACGCCTGGCGTGCTTTGCCCTGGCGGGCAAATGCCCCGGGTGGACACTGAGCGCAGTACCTGAGGAAATTAGAGTGAGGTTTGACTCAGGGACAAGCCTGCCAAACTATGCACTATGGCAGCTGAATGGGGGCATGGGGTCCTCATGTCTCAGGGATCTGCTTCTCTTATCCAAAACATGTTTCCTCCCACCATCCTTAGCACCTAGCATATGGTAATGAGTGGAGCCCCTATACTTCCCCCTTTGCACATTCGTCAATTCCCAGATCTCTGTGGCAGACAGGGCAAATGTATCTATGTGAGAGAGAGAGGGAGCCAGAGAGAGTGAGAGAGAGAGAGGGAGCAGGCTCTGACAGCCACAATGAGAGAAAAGTGAAGTTGCATCCCCTCAAGTACTCCCCTGCACCCATCAACACAACAGCAAAGTTAGCTTGCATGTTCCCCGCTCTCCCCACTAACCTCACCCACCCACCCACCCACCCTACTCTCTTTCAGGACTTGCAGAGTGCCTAGAGACCCAGGAAATGATGGCAGCGCAGCATGGTACAAACACAAATATCAAAATAGAACTATTCCCCTACTGTCTACAAAACCAAGGAACTACTTCACCTTTGTTTTTTTCCACTTCACATTAAAAAAGAGAAAGACGTCCTTCGTTGGCCCTTTTTACGCACTACCATTCGGTTTACACATTTCATCCTGTTGAGTCTCCCAGTCGGCAAAAGCTATATATTTGGGTGGGTGATCCCAATGAAGTCAATGGAAATAGAGAAGGTGTTAGAAGGGTGATGATTGTGTGCTGCTAGTGTCTTCCCCTTGAAGTCCATAGAGGGCATGGCCTTGACTAGGGGGTGGTCGAAACGGCCGTTAATTTGCTCAGCAGAAACAATGCAGAATTCTGGGCAAATTCTGCCACTTCGCCTGCTCTGCCCACACAGAGAAATTGCCAATTTCAGGCTTTTTCTCCCTGAAATTCTGTTTTTTATGGGAAATTTTGTTTTTTGGTGGCCCCAAAAAGTTTCAGACTGAAAACAGATAGTTTGTGAAAAAAACACTGTTTCAGATGGTTTGCCAGAAGACATTTATTTTTTCCATTAAATTTTGTTTTAGCGGTCAAAAACATGATATTTCAGGGAAAAAACACATTTCAGGAAGCAAAATCTGCATAGAAAATTGGCACAACAGCTAAAAAAAGTCCCTGCAGGCAGAACAGAGCTGGAGGCGCATTTAGGCAATATCGTTCCACCAGCAGTGAGGATAACTTTGCCCACCCCTAGCCTTGTCTAGGGGACTGAAAATGAATCTACAGGGACTGGTCACAAAGTCCATATGAGGGTGGTGTGTCGGGAGCTATGCTTTTTCCTTTCTTATTGGTGCTTTTGTTTTCACACCTTAACCTACCTGTTTTCACTGCAGTTTCTGGGCCCTATTTTTCACATCTTCTGTTTTTGAGCCCAGCCACAGGCCTCAGAGAAGGCTGGTGCACCTTGAGGCCTGAAGGCTTCCTCCACCAGTAGCAGGGCCCCAGGGCTTCTGACAGCAGCAGAGGCCCTGTGAGGAGTGGCCTCGAGCGATCAGGCAGGCTCAGCTGAGCCACCTCCTCTGGCCTGGGTCCTGTTCCTGGGGCTCCCAGCTCTGTCTGCCTTGACCTCTCCATGCCCCCTGCTCCAGGGCTCACCTGCTGCCGTCGCCGTGCCAACGGAACCCTCAGGCTGGGCAGAGCATTGTGAAATGACAGCCTCCCCTCCCCCGCCGGGGCCTGGGCCCAGGGCTGGGAGCTTGCAAGGCAAAGACACACCTCAGCTCAGCTTCTCCTGAGCTGCTCCAGAGCTCGACCCCTCAGGGCCCCGGGGCCCGAGGGCTGGTGCTGAGAGCCAGTAAGGACGATTTATTGGAAGGTCCTTTCCTTCTTGGTGACTCCTACAAACCATTTTAAGCTCTGTACATATACAAAAGCAACATGTGTCATGCCATTTGGGACATGCTGTTCACATGTCTAGCTCCACTAAAACCCTCCTCAGCATATTTCCGAGCCATCAAGGATGAACCAAGAAAAGTGCAGGGCCCTGACAAATCTGCTTCACCGTCACAGCTTCAACAGACATCTGAGTGTCACACTACATGACAGGTCCGGCCGAGGGCGACAGCGGGGGAAGCTTCACTCAACCAGTGCTACAACAGGGGCTTCCCTCCTACTGAACGGGTGCAGCAGGACAAACTCCTGTCACAGAGAATGGGCGCAACCTCACTGCAAGCTTCATTCACACATGGTCTGGCTAAAGACAGCAAATCAAGCCTCCTACATTGGGCACACTGCACTTTAAAGGGTTAGGCATTGGAAGGCAGAGCTATCCCTCTGCCTCGCACATACTGGAGACCCTGAAGGGCCTCCTCCAGATTGCATTGTTACTGGATCGCCGACCTATCCCCCTGCCCCAAACCTCTCCCATTTACTCTGTCAACATGCTTCTCCTTACCTTCCTGCAAATACAGCACCCCTCTAGTCCCAACTGGTGGAACACCAAGCTTCATGGGGCACTTGAAGGTATCCAGTCTCCACCTTTTATCTGTCCTGCTCCTCATTTCACCATGAAGAACCACTGGCAGCATTTCAGCATCATTTTGAAACTGAAGTTATGGAACAGCTACAAAACCAGGGGAATGGCGGCAGGGGGATTTCATTCCATTTCATTCTGTCCTTTGGCTGTGTGCGCAGTGTCAGAAGAGTTTGAGGACTGCAGAAGACACCGGAACAGATTTCTGGGCGAAAGCGCCAGAGATTCTGGGCCCTGCCCCGATCGCCTTACGAACGCCTTACAAACGCCTGGCGTGCTTTGCCCTGGCGGGCAAATGCCCCGGGTGGACACTGAGCGCAGTACCTGAGGAAATTAGAGTGAGGTTTGACTCAGGGACAAGCCTGCCAAACTATGCACTATGGCAGCTGAATGGGGGCATGGGGTCCTCATGTCTCAGGGATCTGCTTCTCTTATCCAAAACATGTTTCCTCCCACCATCCTTAGCACCTAGCATATGGTAATGAGTGGAGCCCCTATACTTCCCCCTTTGCACATTCGTCAATTCCCAGATCTCTGTGGCAGACAGGGCAAATGTATCTATGTGAGAGAGAGAGGGAGCCAGAGAGAGTGAGAGAGAGAGAGGGAGCAGGCTCTGACAGCCACAATGAGAGAAAAGTGAAGTTGCATCCCCTCAAGTACTCCCCTGCACCCATCAACACAACAGCAAAGTTAGCTTGCATGTTCCCCGCTCTCCCCACTAACCTCACCCACCCACCCACCCACCCTACTCTCTTTCAGGACTTGCAGAGTGCCTAGAGACCCAGGAAATGATGGCAGCGCAGCATGGTACAAACACAAATATCAAAATAGAACTATTCCCCTACTGTCTACAAAACCAAGGAACTACTTCACCTTTGTTTTTTTCCACTTCACATTAAAAAAGAGAAAGACGTCCTTCGTTGGCCCTTTTTACGCACTACCATTCGGTTTACACATTTCATCCTGTTGAGTCTCCCAGTCGGCAAAAGCTATATATTTGGGTGGGTGATCCCAATGAAGTCAATGGAAATAGAGAAGGTGTTAGAAGGGTGATGATTGTGTGCTGCTAGTGTCTTCCCCTTGAAGTCCATAGAGGGCATGGCCTTGACTAGGGGGTGGTCGAAACGGCCGTTAATTTGCTCAGCAGAAACAATGCAGAATTCTGGGCAAATTCTGCCACTTCGCCTGCTCTGCCCACACAGAGAAATTGCCAATTTCAGGCTTTTTCTCCCTGAAATTCTGTTTTTTATGGGAAATTTTGTTTTTTGGTGGCCCCAAAAAGTTTCAGACTGAAAACAGATAGTTTGTGAAAAAAACACTGTTTCAGATGGTTTGCCAGAAGACATTTATTTTTTCCATTAAATTTTGTTTTAGCGGTCAAAAACATGATATTTCAGGGAAAAAACACATTTCAGGAAGCAAAATCTGCATAGAAAATTGGCACAACAGCTAAAAAAAGTCCCTGCAGGCAGAACAGAGCTGGAGGCGCATTTAGGCAATATCGTTCCACCAGCAGTGAGGATAACTTTGCCCACCCCTAGCCTTGACTAGGGGACTGAAAATGAATCTACAGGGACTGGTCACAAAGTCCATATGAGGGTGGTATGTCGGGAGCTATGCTTTTTCCTTTCTTATTGGCGTTTCTGTTTTCACACCTTAACCTACCTGTTTTCACTGCAGTTTCTGGGCCCTATTTTTCACATCTTCTGTTTTTGAGCCCAGCCACAGGCCTCAGAGAAGGCTGGTGCACCTTGAGGCCTGAAGGCTTCCTCCACCAGTAGCAGGGCCCCAGGGCTTCTGACAGCAGCAGAGGCCCTGTGAGGAGTGGCCTCGAGCGATCAGGCAGGCTCAGCTGAGCCACCTCCTCTGGCCTGGGTCCTGTTCCTGGGGCTCCCAGCTCTGTCTGCCTTGACCTCTCCATGCCCCCTGCTCCAGGGCTCACCTGCTGCCGTCGCCGTGCCAACGGAACCCTCAGGCTGGGCAGAGCATTGTGAAATGACAGCCTCCCCTCCCCCGCCGCTGGGGCCTGGGCCCAGGGCTGGGAGCTTGCAAGGCAAAGGCACACCTCAGCTCAGCTTCTCCTGAGCTGCTCCAGAGCTCGACCCCTCAGGGCCCCGGGGCCCGAGGGCTGGTGCTGAGAGCCAGTAAGGACGATTTATTGGAAGGTCCTTTCCTTCTTGGTGACTCCTACAAACCATTTTAAGCTCTGTACATATACAAAAGCAACATGTGTCATGCCATTTGGGACATGCTGTTCACATGTCTAGCTCCACTAAAACCCTCCTCAGCATATTTCCGAGCCATCAAGGATGAACCAAGAAAAGTGCAGGGCCCTGACAAATCTGCTTCACCGTCACAGCTTCAACAGACATCTGAGTGTCACACTACATGACAGGTCCGGCCGAGGGCGACAGCGGGGGAAGCTTCACTCAACCAGTGCTACAACAGGGGCTTCCCTCCTACTGAACGGGTGCAGCAGGACAAACTCCTGTCACAGAGAATGGGCGCAACCTCACTGCAAGCTTCATTCACACATGGTCTGGCTAAAGACAGCAAATCAAGCCTCCTACATTGGGCACACTGCACTTTAAAGGGTTAGGCATTGGAAGGCAGAGCTATCCCTCTGCCTCGCACATACTGGAGACCCTGAAGGGCCTCCTCCAGATTGCATTGTTACTGGATCGCCGACCTATCCCCCTGCCCCAAACCTCTCCCATTTACTCTGTCAACATGCTTCTCCTTACCTTCCTGCAAATACAGCACCCCTCTAGTCCCAACTGGTGGAACACCAAGCTTCATGGGGCACTTGAAGGTATCCAGTCTCCACCTTTTATCTGTCCTGCTCCTCATTTCACCATGAAGAACCACTGGCAGCATTTCAGCATCATTTTGAAACTGAAGTTATGGAACAGCTACAAAACCAGGGGAATGGCGGCAGGGGGATTTCATTCCATTTCATTCTGTCCTTTGGCTGTGTGCGCAGTGTCAGAAGAGTTTGAGGACTGCAGAAGACACCGGAACAGATTTCTGGGCGAAAGCGCCAGAGATTCTGGGCCCTGCCCCGATCGCCTTACGAACGCCTTACAAACGCCTGGCGTGCTTTGCCCTGGCGGGCAAATGCCCCGGGTGGACACTGAGCGCAGTACCTGAGGAAATTAGAGTGAGGTTTGACTCAGGGACAAGCCTGCCAAACTATGCACTATGGCAGCTGAATGGGGGCATGGGGTCCTCATGTCTCAGGGATCTGCTTCTCTTATCCAAAACATGTTTCCTCCCACCATCCTTAGCACCTAGCATATGGTAATGAGTGGAGCCCCTATACTTCCCCCTTTGCACATTCGTCAATTCCCAGATCTCTGTGGCAGACAGGGCAAATGTATCTATGTGAGAGAGAGAGGGAGCCAGAGAGAGTGAGAGAGAGAGAGGGAGCAGGCTCTGACAGCCACAATGAGAGAAAAGTGAAGTTGCATCCCCTCAAGTACTCCCCTGCACCCATCAACACAACAGCAAAGTTAGCTTGCATGTTCCCCGCTCTCCCCACTAACCTCACCCACCCACCCACCCACCCTACTCTCTTTCAGGACTTGCAGAGTGCCTAGAGACCCAGGAAATGATGGCAGCGCAGCATGGTACAAACACAAATATCAAAATAGAACTATTCCCCTACTGTCTACAAAACCAAGGAACTACTTCACCTTTGTTTTTTTCCACTTCACATTAAAAAAGAGAAAGACGTCCTTCGTTGGCCCTTTTTACGCACTACCATTCGGTTTACACATTTCATCCTGTTGAGTCTCCCAGTCGGCAAAAGCTATATATTTGGGTGGGTGATTCCAATGAAGTCAATGGAAATAGAGAAGGTGTTAGAAGGGTGATGATTGTGTGCTGCTAGTGTCTTCCCCTTGAAGTCCATAGAGGGCATGGCCTTGACTAGGGGGTGGTCGAAACGGCCGTTAATTTGCTCAGCAGAAACAATGCAGAATTCTGGGCAAATTCTGCCACTTCGCCTGCTCTGCCCACACAGAGAAATTGCCAATTTCAGGCTTTTTCTCCCTGAAATTCTGTTTTTTATGGGAAATTTTGTTTTTTGGTGGCCCCAAAAAGTTTCAGACTGAAAACAGATAGTTTGTGAAAAAAACACTGTTTCAGATGGTTTGCCAGAAGACATTTATTTTTTCCATTAAATTTTGTTTTAGCGGTCAAAAACATGATATTTCAGGGAAAAAACACATTTCAGGAAGCAAAATCTGCATAGAAAATTGGCACAACAGCTAAAAAAAGTCCCTGCAGGCAGAACAGAGCTGGAGGCGCATTTAGGCAATATCGTTCCACCAGCAGTGAGGATAACTTTGCCCACCCCTAGCCTTGACTAGGGGACTGAAAATGAATCTACAGGGACTGGTCACAAAGTCCATATGAGGGTGGTATGTCGGGAGCTATGCTTTTTCCTTTCTTATTGGCGTTTCTGTTTTCACACCTTAACCTACCTGTTTTCACTGCAGTTTCTGGGCCCTATTTTTCACATCTTCTGTTTTTGAGCCCAGCCACAGGCCTCAGAGAAGGCCGGTGCACCTTGAGGCCTGAAGGCTTCCTCCACCAGTAGCAGGGCCCCAGGGCTTCTGACAGCAGCAGAGGCCCTGTGAGGAGTGGCCTCGAGCGATCAGGCAGGCTCAGCTGAGCCACCTCCTCTGGCCTGGGTCCTGTTCCTGGGGCTCCCAGCTCTGTCTGCCTTGACCTCTCCATGCCCCCTGCTCCAGGGCTCACCTGCTGCCGTCGCCGTGCCAACGGAACCCTCAGGCTGGGCAGAGCATTGTGAAATGACAGCCTCCCCTCCCCCGCCGCTGGGGCCTGGGCCCAGGGCTGGGAGCTTGCAAGGCAAAGACACACCTCAGCTCAGCTTCTCCTGAGCTGCTCCAGAGCTCGACCCCTCAGGGCCCCGGGGCCCGAGGGCTGGTGCTGAGAGCCAGTAAGGACGATTTATTGGAAGGTCCTTTCCTTCTTGGTGACTCCTACAAACCATTTTAAGCTCTGTACATATACAAAAGCAACATGTGTCATGCCATTTGGGACATGCTGTTCACATGTCTAGCTCCACTAAAACCCTCCTCAGCATATTTCCGAGCCATCAAGGATGAACCAAGAAAAGTGCAGGGCCCTGACAAATCTGCTTCACCGTCACAGCTTCAACAGACATCTGAGTGTCACACTACATGACAGGTCCGGCCGAGGGCGACAGCGGGGGAAGCTTCACTCAACCAGTGCTACAACAGGGGCTTCCCTCCTACTGAACGGGTGCAGCAGGACAAACTCCTGTCACAGAGAATGGGCGCAACCTCACTGCAAGCTTCATTCACACATGGTCTGGCTAAAGACAGCAAATCAAGCCTCCTACATTGGGCACACTGCACTTTAAAGGGTTAGGCATTGGAAGGCAGAGCTATCCCTCTGCCTCGCACATACTGGAGACCCTGAAGGGCCTCCTCCAGATTGCATTGTTACTGGATCGCCGACCTATCCCCCTGCCCCAAACCTCTCCCATTTACTCTGTCAACATGCTTCTCCTTACCTTCCTGCAAATACAGCACCCCTCTAGTCCCAACTGGTGGAACACCAAGCTTCATGGGGCACTTGAAGGTATCCAGTCTCCACCTTTTATCTGTCCTGCTCCTCATTTCACCATGAAGAACCACTGGCAGCATTTCAGCATCATTTTGAAACTGAAGTTATGGAACAGCTACAAAACCAGGGGAATGGCGGCAGGGGGATTTCATTCCATTTCATTCTGTCCTTTGGCTGTGTGCGCAGTGTCAGAAGAGTTTGAGGACTGCAGAAGACACCGGAACAGATTTCTGGGCGAAAGCGCCAGAGATTCTGGGCCCTGCCCCGATCGCCTTACAAACGCCTGGCGTGCTTTGCCCTGGCGGGCAAATGCCCCGGGTGGACACTGAGCGCAGTACCTGAGGAAATTAGAGTGAGGTTTGACTCAGGGACAAGCCTGCCAAACTATGCACTATGGCAGCTGAATGGGGGCATGGGGTCCTCATGTCTCAGGGATCTGCTTCTCTTATCCAAAACATGTTTCCTCCCACCATCCTTAGCACCTAGCATATGGTAATGAGTGGAGCCCCTATACTTCCCCCTTTGCACATTCGTCAATTCCCAGATCTCTGTGGCAGACAGGGCAAATGTATCTATGTGAGAGAGAGAGGGAGCCAGAGAGAGTGAGAGAGAGAGAGGGAGCAGGCTCTGACAGCCACAATGAGAGAAAAGTGAAGTTGCATCCCCTCAAGTACTCCCCTGCACCCATCAACACAACAGCAAAGTTAGCTTGCATGTTCCCCGCTCTCCCCACTAACCTCACCCACCCACCCACCCACCCTACTCTCTTTCAGGACTTGCAGAGTGCCTAGAGACCCAGGAAATGATGGCAGCGCAGCATGGTACAAACACAAATATCAAAATAGAACTATTCCCCTACTGTCTACAAAACCAAGGAACTACTTCACCTTTGTTTTTTTCCACTTCACATTAAAAAAGAGAAAGACGTCCTTCGTTGGCCCTTTTTACGCACTACCATTCGGTTTACACATTTCATCCTGTTGAGTCTCCCAGTCGGCAAAAGCTATATATTTGGGTGGGTGATCCCAATGAAGTCAATGGAAATAGAGAAGGTGTTAGAAGGGTGATGATTGTGTGCTGCTAGTGTCTTCCCCTTGAAGTCCATAGAGGGCATGGCCTTGACTAGGGGGTGGTCGAAACGGCCGTTAATTTGCTCAGCAGAAACAATGCAGAATTCTGGGCAAATTCTGCCACTTCGCCTGCTCTGCCCACACAGAGAAATTGCCAATTTCAGGCTTTTTCTCCCTGAAATTCTGTTTTTTATGGGAAATTTTGTTTTTTGGTGGCCCCAAAAAGTTTCAGACTGAAAACAGATAGTTTGTGAAAAAAACACTGTTTCAGATGGTTTGCCAGAAGACATTTATTTTTTCCATTAAATTTTGTTTTAGCGGTCAAAAACATGATATTTCAGGGAAAAAACACATTTCAGGAAGCAAAATCTGCATAGAAAATTGGCACAACAGCTAAAAAAAGTCCCTGCAGGCAGAACAGAGCTGGAGGCGCATTTAGGCAATATCGTTCCACCAGCAGTGAGGATAACTTTGCCCACCCCTAGCCTTGACTAGGGGACTGAAAATGAATCTACAGGGACTGGTCACAAAGTCCATATGAGGGTGGTATGTCGGGAGCTATGCTTTTTCCTTTCTTATTGGCGTTTCTGTTTTCACACCTTAACCTACCTGTTTTCACTGCAGTTTCTGGGCCCTATTTTTCACATCTTCTGTTTTTGAGCCCAGCCACAGGCCTCAGAGAAGGCCGGTGCACCTTGAGGCCTGAAGGCTTCCTCCACCAGTAGCAGGGCCCCAGGGCTTCTGACAGCAGCAGAGGCCCTGTGAGGAGTGGCCTCGAGCGATCAGGCAGGCTCAGCTGAGCCACCTCCTCTGGCCTGGGTCCTGTTCCTGGGGCTCCCAGCTCTGTCTGCCTTGACCTCTCCATGCCCCCTGCTCCAGGGCTCACCTGCTGCCGTCGCCGTGCCAACGGAACCCTCAGGCTGGGCAGAGCATTGTGAAATGACAGCCTCCCCTCCCCCGCCGCTGGGGCCTGGGCCCAGGGCTGGGAGCTTGCAAGGCAAAGGCACACCTCAGCTCAGCTTCTCATGAGCTGCTCCAGAGCTCGACCCCTCAGGGCCCCGGGGCCCGAGGGCTGGTGCTGAGAGCCAGTAAGGACGATTTATTGGAAGGTCCTTTCCTTCTTGGTGACTCCTACAAACCATTTTAAGCTCTGTACATATACAAAAGCAACATGTGTCATGCCATTTGGGACATGCTGTTCACATGTCTAGCTCCACTAAAACCCTCCTCAGCATATTTCCGAGCCATCAAGGATGAACCAAGAAAAGTGCAGGGCCCTGACAAATCTGCTTCACCGTCACAGCTTCAACAGACATCTGAGTGTCACACTACATGACAGGTCCGGCCGAGGGCGACAGCGGGGGAAGCTTCACTCAACCAGTGCTACAACAGGGGCTTCCCTCCTACTGAACGGGTGCAGCAGGACAAACTCCTGTCACAGAGAATGGGCGCAACCTCACTGCAAGCTTCATTCACACATGGTCTGGCTAAAGACAGCAAATCAAGCCTCCTACATTGGGCACACTGCACTTTAAAGGGTTAGGCATTGGAAGGCAGAGCTATCCCTCTGCCTCGCACATACTGGAGACCCTGAAGGGCCTCCTCCAGATTGCATTGTTACTGGATCGCCGACCTATCCCCCTGCCCCAAACCTCTCCCATTTACTCTGTCAACATGCTTCTCCTTACCTTCCTGCAAATACAGCACCCCTCTAGTCCCAACTGGTGGAACACCAAGCTTCATGGGGCACTTGAAGGTATCCAGTCTCCACCTTTTATCTGTCCTGCTCCTCATTTCACCATGAAGAACCACTGGCAGCATTTCAGCATCATTTTGAAACTGAAGTTATGGAACAGCTACAAAACCAGGGGAATGGCGGCAGGGGGATTTCATTCCATTTCATTCTGTCCTTTGGCTGTGTGCGCAGTGTCAGAAGAGTTTGAGGACTGCAGAAGACACCGGAACAGATTTCTGGGCGAAAGCGCCAGAGATTCTGGGCCCTGCCCCGATCGCCTTACGAACGCCTTACAAACGCCTGGCGTGCTTTGCCCTGGCGGGCAAATGCCCCGGGTGGACACTGAGCGCAGTACCTGAGGAAATTAGAGTGAGGTTTGACTCAGGGACAAGCCTGCCAAACTATGCACTATGGCAGCTGAATGGGGGCATGGGGTCCTCATGTCTCAGGGATCTGCTTCTCTTATCCAAAACATGTTTCCTCCCACCATCCTTAGCACCTAGCATATGGTAATGAGTGGAGCCCCTATACTTCCCCCTTTGCACATTCGTCAATTCCCAGATCTCTGTGGCAGACAGGGCAAATGTATCTATGTGAGAGAGAGAGGGAGCCAGAGAGAGTGAGAGAGAGAGAGGGAGCAGGCTCTGACAGCCACAATGAGAGAAAAGTGAAGTTGCATCCCCTCAAGTACTCCCCTGCACCCATCAACACAACAGCAAAGTTAGCTTGCATGTTCCCCGCTCTCCCCACTAACCTCACCCACCCACCCACCCACCCACCCTACTCTCTTTCAGGACTTGCAGAGTGCCTAGAGACCCAGGAAATGATGGCAGCGCAGCATGGTACAAACACAAATATCAAAATAGAACTATTCCCCTACTGTCTACAAAACCAAGGAACTACTTCACCTTTGTTTTTTTCCACTTCACATTAAAAAAGAGAAAGACGTCCTTCGTTGGCCCTTTTTACGCACTACCATTCGGTTTACACATTTCATCCTGTTGAGTCTCCCAGTCGGCAAAAGCTATATATTTGGGTGGGTGATCCCAATGAAGTCAATGGAAATAGAGAAGGTGTTAGAAGGGTGATGATTGTGTGCTGCTAGTGTCTTCCCCTTGAAGTCCATAGAGGGCATGGCCTTGACTAGGGGGTGGTCGAAACGGCCGTTAATTTGCTCAGCAGAAACAATGCAGAATTCTGGGCAAATTCTGCCACTTCGCCTGCTCTGCCCACACAGAGAAATTGCCAATTTCAGGCTTTTTCTCCCTGAAATTCTGTTTTTTATGGGAAATTTTGTTTTTTGGTGGCCCCAAAAAGTTTCAGACTGAAAACAGATAGTTTGTGAAAAAAACACTGTTTCAGATGGTTTGCCAGAAGACATTTATTTTTTCCATTAAATTTTGTTTTAGCGGTCAAAAACATGATATTTCAGGGAAAAAACACATTTCAGGAAGCAAAATCTGCATAGAAAATTGGCACAACAGCTAAAAAAAGTCCCTGCAGGCAGAACAGAGCTGGAGGCGCATTTAGGCAATATGGTTCCACCAGCAGTGAGGATAACTTTGCCCACCCCTAGCCTTGACTAGGGGACTGAAAATGAATCTACAGGGACTGGTCACAAAGTCCATATGAGGGTGGTATGTCGGGAGCTATGCTTTTTCCTTTCTTATTGGCGTTTCTGTTTTCACACCTTAACCTACCTGTTTTCACTGCAGTTTCTGGGCCCTATTTTTCACATCTTCTGTTTTTGAGCCCAGCCACAGGCCTCAGAGAAGGCCAGTGCACCTTGAGGCCTGAAGGCTTCCTCCAGCAGTAGCAGGGCCCCAGGGCTTCTGACAGCAACAGAGGCCCTGTGAGGAGTGGCCTCGAGCGATCAGGCAGGCTCAGCTGAGCCACCTCCTCTGGCCTGGGTCCTGTTCCTGGGGCTCCCAGCTCTGTCTGCCTTGACCTCTCCATGCCCCCTGCTCCAGGGCTCACCTGCTGCCGTCGCCGTGCCAACGGAACCCTCAGGCTGGGCAGAGCATTGTGAAATGACAGCCTCCCCTCCCCCGCCGGGGCCTGGGCCCAGGGCTGGGAGCTTGCAAGGCAAAGACACACCTCAGCTCAGCTTCTCCTGAGCTGCTCCAGAGCTCGACCCCTCAGGGCCCCGGGGCCCGAGGGCTGGTGCTGAGAGCCAGTAAGGACGATTTATTGGAAGGTCCTTTCCTTCTTGGTGACTCCTACAAACCATTTTAAGCTCTGTACATATACAAAAGCAACATGTGTCATGCCATTTGGGACATGCTGTTCACATGTCTAGCTCCACTAAAACCCTCCTCAGCATATTTCCGAGCCATCAAGGATGAACCAAGAAAAGTGCAGGGCCCTGACAAATCTGCTTCACCGTCACAGCTTCAACAGACATCTGAGTGTCACACTACATGACAGGTCCGGCCGAGGGCGACAGCGGGGGAAGCTTCACTCAACCAGTGCTACAACAGGGGCTTCCCTCCTACTGAACGGGTGCAGCAGGACAAACTCCTGTCACAGAGAATGGGCGCAACCTCACTGCAAGCTTCATTCACACATGGTCTGGCTAAAGACAGCAAATCAAGCCTCCTACATTGGGCACACTGCACTTTAAAGGGTTAGGCATTGGAAGGCAGAGCTATCCCTCTGCCTCGCACATACTGGAGACCCTGAAGGGCCTCCTCCAGATTGCATTGTTACTGGATCGCCGACCTATCCCCCTGCCCCAAACCTCTCCCATTTACTCTGTCAACATGCTTCTCCTTACCTTCCTGCAAATACAGCACCCCTCTAGTCCCAACTGGTGGAACACCAAGCTTCATGGGGCACTTGAAGGTATCCAGTCTCCACCTTTTATCTGTCCTGCTCCTCATTTCACCATGAAGAACCACTGGCAGCATTTCAGCATCATTTTGAAACTGAAGTTATGGAACAGCTACAAAACCAGGGGAATGGCGGCAGGGGGATTTCATTCCATTTCATTCTGTCCTTTGGCTGTGTGCGCAGTGTCAGAAGAGTTTGAGGACTGCAGAAGACACGGAACAGATTTCTGGGCGAAAGCGCCAGAGATTCTGGGCCCTGCCCCGATCGCCTTACGAACGCCTTACAAACGCCTGGCGTGCTTTGCCCTGGCGGGCAAATGCCCCGGGTGGACACTGAGCGCAGTACCTGAGGAAATTAGAGTGAGGTTTGACTCAGGGACAAGCCTGCCAACCTATGCACTATGGCAGCTGAATGGGGGCATGGGGTCCTCATGTCTCAGGGATCTGCTTCTCTTATCCAAAACATGTTTCCTCCCACCATCCTTAGCACCTAGCATATGGTAATGAGTGGAGCCCCTATACTCCCCCCTTTGCACATTCGTCAATTCCCAGATCTCTGTGGCAGACAGGGCAAATGTATCTATGTGAGAGAGAGAGGGAGCCAGAGAGAGTGAGAGAGAGAGAGGGAGCAGGCTCTGACAGCCACAATGAGAGAAAAGTGAAGTTGCATCCCCTCAAGTACTCCCCTGCACCCATCAACACAACAGCAAAGTTAGCTTGCATGTTCCCCGCTCTCCCCACTAACCTCACCCACCCACCCACCCACCCTACTCTCTTTCAGGACTTGCAGAGTGCCTAGAGACCCAGGAAATGATGGCAGCGCAGCATGGTACAAACACAAATATCAAAATAGAACTATTCCCCTACTGTCTACAAAACCAAGGAACTACTTCACCTTTGTTTTTTTCCACTTCACATTAAAAAAGAGAAAGACGTCCTTCGTTGGCCCTTTTTACGCACTACCATTCGGTTTACACATTTCATCCTGTTGAGTCTCCCAGTCGGCAAAAGCTATATATTTGGGTGGGTGATCCCAATGAAGTCAATGGAAATAGAGAAGGTGTTAGAAGGGTGATGATTGTGTGCTGCTAGTGTCTTCCCCTTGAAGTCCATAGAGGGCATGGCCTTGACTAGGGGGTGGTCGAAACGGCCGTTAATTTGCTCAGCAGAAACAATGCAGAATTCTGGGCAAATTCTGCCACTTCGCCTGCTCTGCCCACACAGAGAAATTGCCAATTTCAGGCTTTTTCTCCCTGAAATTCTGTTTTTTATGGGAAATTTTGTTTTTTGGTGGCCCCAAAAAGTTTCAGACTGAAAACAGATAGTTTGTGAAAAAAACACTGTTTCAGATGGTTTGCCAGAAGACATTTATTTTTTCCATTAAATTTTGTTTTAGCGGTCAAAAACATGATATTTCAGGGAAAAAACACATTTCAGGAAGCAAAATCTGCATAGAAAATTGGCACAACAGCTAAAAAAAGTCCCTGCAGGCAGAACAGAGCTGGAGGCGCATTTAGGCAATATCGTTCCACCAGCAGTGAGGATAACTTTGCCCACCCCTAGCCTTGACTAGGGGACTGAAAATGAATCTACAGGGACTGGTCACAAAGTCCATATGAGGGTGGTGTGTCAGGAGCTATGCTTTTTCCTTTCTTATTGGCGTTTCTGTTTTCACACCTTAACCTACCTGTTTTCACTGCAGTTTCTGGGCCCTATTTTTCACATCTTCTGTTTTTGAGCCCAGCCACAGGCCTCAGAGAAGGCCGGTGCACCTTGAGGCCTGAAGGCTTCCTCCACCAGTAGCAGGGTCCCAGGGCTTCTGACAGCAGCAGAGGCCCTGTGAGGAGTGGCCTCGAGCAATCAGGCAGGCTCAGCTGAGCCACCTCCTCTGGCCTGGGTCCTGTTCCTGGGGCTCCCAGCTCTGTCTGCCTTGACCTCTCCATGCCCCCTGCTCCAGGGCTCACCTGCTGCCGTCGCCGTGCCAACGGAACCCTCAGGCTGGGCAGAGCATTGTGAAATGACAGCCTCCCCTCCCCCGCCGGGGCCTGGGCCCAGGGCTGGGAGCTTGCAAGGCAAAGGCACACCTCAGCTCAGCTTCTCCTGAGCTGCTCCAGAGCTCGACCCCTCAGGGCCCCGGGGCCCGAGGGCTGGTGCTGAGAGCCAGTAAGGACGATTTATTGGAAGGTCCTTTCCTTCTTGGTGACTCCTACAAACCATTTTAAGCTCTGTACATATACAAAAGCAACATGTGTCATGCCATTTGGGACATGCTGTTCACATGTCTAGCTCCACTAAAACCCTCCTCAGCATATTTCCGAGCCATCAAGGATGAACCAAGAAAAGTGCAGGGCCCTGACAAATCTGCTTCACCGTCACAGCTTCAACAGACATCTGAGTGTCACACTACATGACAGGTCCGGCCGAGGGCGACAGCGGGGGAAGCTTCACTCAACCAGTGCTACAACAGGGGCTTCCCTCCTACTGAACGGGTGCAGCAGGACAAACTCCTGTCACAGAGAATGGGCGCAACCTCACTGCAAGCTTCATTCACACATGGTCTGGCTAAAGACAGCAAATCAAGCCTCCTACATTGGGCACACTGCACTTTAAAGGGTTAGGCATTGGAAGGCAGAGCTATCCCTCTGCCTCGCACATACTGGAGACCCTGAAGGGCCTCCTCCAGATTGCATTGTTACTGGATCGCCGACCTATCCCCCTGCCCCAAACCTCTCCCATTTACTCTGTCAACATGCTTCTCCTTACCTTCCTGCAAATACAGCACCCCTCTAGTCCCAACTGGTGGAACACCAAGCTTCATGGGGCACTTGAAGGTATCCAGTCTCCACCTTTTATCTGTCCTGCTCCTCATTTCACCATGAAGAACCACTGGCAGCATTTCAGCATCATTTTGAAACTGAAGTTATGGAACAGCTACAAAACCAGGGGAATGGCGGCAGGGGGATTTCATTCCATTTCATTCTGTCCTTTGGCTGTGTGCGCAGTGTCAGAAGAGTTTGAGGACTGCAGAAGACACGGAACAGATTTCTGGGCGAAAGCGCCAGAGATTCTGGGCCCTGCCCCGATCGCCTTACGAACGCCTTACAAACGCCTGGCGTGCTTTGCCCTGGCGGGCAAATGCCCCGGGTGGACACTGAGCGCAGTACCTGAGGAAATTAGAGTGAGGTTTGACTCAGGGACAAGCCTGCCAACCTATGCACTATGGCAGCTGAATGGGGGCATGGGGTCCTCATGTCTCAGGGATCTGCTTCTCTTATCCAAAACATGTTTCCTCCCACCATCCTTAGCACCTAGCATATGGTAATGAGTGGAGCCCCTATACTCCCCCCTTTGCACATTCGTCAATTCCCAGATCTCTGTGGCAGACAGGGCAAATGTATCTATGTGAGAGAGAGAGGGAGCCAGAGAGAGTGAGAGAGAGAGAGGGAGCAGGCTCTGACAGCCACAATGAGAGAAAAGTGAAGTTGCATCCCCTCAAGTACTCCCCTGCACCCATCAACACAACAGCAAAGTTAGCTTGCATGTTCCCCGCTCTCCCCACTAACCTCACCCACCCACCCACCCACCCTACTCTCTTTCAGGACTTGCAGAGTGCCTAGAGACCCAGGAAATGATGGCAGCGCAGCATGGTACAAACACAAATATCAAAATAGAACTATTCCCCTACTGTCTACAAAACCAAGGAACTACTTCACCTTTGTTTTTTTCCACTTCACATTAAAAAAGAGAAAGACGTCCTTCGTTGGCCCTTTTTACGCACTACCATTCGGTTTACACATTTCATCCTGTTGAGTCTCCCAGTCGGCAAAAGCTATATATTTGGGTGGGTGATCCCAATGAAGTCAATGGAAATAGAGAAGGTGTTAGAAGGGTGATGATTGTGTGCTGCTAGTGTCTTCCCCTTGAAGTCCATAGAGGGCATGGCCTTGACTAGGGGGTGGTCGAAACGGCCGTTAATTTGCTCAGCAGAAACAATGCAGAATTCTGGGCAAATTCTGCCACTTCGCCTGCTCTGCCCACACAGAGAAATTGCCAATTTCAGGCTTTTTCTCCCTGAAATTCTGTTTTTTATGGGAAATTTTGTTTTTTGGTGGCCCCAAAAAGTTTCAGACTGAAAACAGATAGTTTGTGAAAAAAACACTGTTTCAGATGGTTTGCCAGAAGACATTTATTTTTTCCATTAAATTTTGTTTTAGCGGTCAAAAACATGATATTTCAGGGAAAAAACACATTTCAGGAAGCAAAATCTGCATAGAAAATTGGCACAACAGCTAAAAAAAGTCCCTGCAGGCAGAACAGAGCTGGAGGCGCATTTAGGCAATATCGTTCCACCAGCAGTGAGGATAACTTTGCCCACCCCTAGCCTTGACTAGGGGACTGAAAATGAATCTACAGGGACTGGTCACAAAGTCCATATGAGGGTGGTGTGTCAGGAGCTATGCTTTTTCCTTTCTTATTGGCGTTTCTGTTTTCACACCTTAACCTACCTGTTTTCACTGCAGTTTCTGGGCCCTATTTTTCACATCTTCTGTTTTTGAGCCCAGCCACAGGCCTCAGAGAAGGCCGGTGCACCTTGAGGCCTGAAGGCTTCCTCCACCAGTAGCAGGGCCCCAGGGCTTCTGACAGCAGCAGAGGCCCTGTGAGGAGTGGCCTCGAGCAATCAGGCAGGCTCAGCTGAGCCACCTCCTCTGGCCTGGGTCCTGTTCCTGGGGCTCCCAGCTCTGTCTGCCTTGACCTCTCCATGCCCCCTGCTCCAGGGCTCACCTGCTGCCGTCGCCGTGCCAACGGAACCCTCAGGCTGGGCAGAGCATTGTGAAATGACAGCCTCCCCTCCCCCGCCGGGGCCTGGGCCCAGGGCTGGGAGCTTGCAAGGCAAAGACACACCTCAGCTCAGCTTCTCCTGAGCTGCTCCAGAGCTCGACCCCTCAGGGCCCCGGGGCCCGAGGGCTGGTGCTGAGAGCCAGTAAGGACGATTTATTGGAAGGTCCTTTCCTTCTTGGTGACTCCTACAAACCATTTTAAGCTCTGTACATATACAAAAGCAACATGTGTCATGCCATTTGGGACATGCTGTTCACATGTCTAGCTCCACTAAAACCCTCCTCAGCATATTTCCGAGCCATCAAGGATGAACCAAGAAAAGTGCAGGGCCCTGACAAATCTGCTTCACCGTCACAGCTTCAACAGACATCTGAGTGTCACACTACATGACAGGTCCGGCCGAGGGCGACAGCGGGGGAAGCTTCACTCAACCAGTGCTACAACAGGGGCTTCCCTCCTACTGAACGGGTGCAGCAGGACAAACTCCTGTCACAGAGAATGGGCGCAACCTCACTGCAAGCTTCATTCACACATGGTCTGGCTAAAGACAGCAAATTAAGCCTCCTACATTGGGCACACTGCACTTTAAAGGGTTAGGCATTGGAAGGCAGAGCTATCCCTCTGCCTCGCACATACTGGAGACCCTGAAGGGCCTCCTCCAGATTGCATTGTTACTGGATCGCCGACCTATCCCCCTGCCCCAAACCTCTCCCATTTACTCTGTCAACATGCTTCTCCTTACCTTCCTGCAAATACAGCACCCCTCTAGTCCCAACTGGTGGAACACCAAGCTTCATGGGGCACTTGAAGGTATCCAGTCTCCACCTTTTATCTGTCCTGCTCCTCATTTCACCATGAAGAACCACTGGCAGCATTTCAGCATCATTTTGAAACTGAAGTTATGGAACAGCTACAAAACCAGGGGAATGGCGGCAGGGGGATTTCATTCCATTTCATTCTGTCCTTTGGCTGTGTGCGCAGTGTCAGAAGAGTTTGAGGACTGCAGAAGACACGGAACAGATTTCTGGGCGAAAGCGCCAGAGATTCTGGGCCCTGCCCCGATCGCCTTACGAACGCCTTACAAACGCCTGGCGTGCTTTGCCCTGGCGGGCAAATGCCCCGGGTGGACACTGAGCGCAGTACCTGAGGAAATTAGAGTGAGGTTTGACTCAGGGACAAGCCTGCCAACCTATGCACTATGGCAGCTGAATGGGGGCATGGGGTCCTCATGTCTCAGGGATCTGCTTCTCTTATCCAAAACATGTTTCCTCCCACCATCCTTAGCACCTAGCATATGGTAATGAGTGGAGCCCCTATACTCCCCCCTTTGCACATTCGTCAATTCCCAGATCTCTGTGGCAGACAGGGCAAATGTATCTATGTGAGAGAGAGAGGGAGCCAGAGAGAGTGAGAGAGAGAGAGGGAGCAGGCTCTGACAGCCACAATGAGAGAAAAGTGAAGTTGCATCCCCTCAAGTACTCCCCTGCACCCATCAACACAACAGCAAAGTTAGCTTGCATGTTCCCCGCTCTCCCCACTAACCTCACCCACCCACCCACCCACCCTACTCTCTTTCAGGACTTGCAGAGTGCCTAGAGACCCAGGAAATGATGGCAGCGCAGCATGGTACAAACACAAATATCAAAATAGAACTATTCCCCTACTGTCTACAAAACCAAGGAACTACTTCACCTTTGTTTTTTTCCACTTCACATTAAAAAAGAGAAAGACGTCCTTCGTTGGCCCTTTTTACGCACTACCATTCGGTTTACACATTTCATCCTGTTGAGTCTCCCAGTCGGCAAAAGCTATATATTTGGGTGGGTGATCCCAATGAAGTCAATGGAAATAGAGAAGGTGTTAGAAGGGTGATGATTGTGTGCTGCTAGTGTCTTCCCCTTGAAGTCCATAGAGGGCATGGCCTTGACTAGGGGGTGGTCGAAACGGCCGTTAATTTGCTCAGCAGAAACAATGCAGAATTCTGGGCAAATTCTGCCACTTCGCCTGCTCTGCCCACACAGAGAAATTGCCAATTTCAGGCTTTTTCTCCCTGAAATTCTGTTTTTTATGGGAAATTTTGTTTTTTGGTGGCCCCAAAAAGTTTCAGACTGAAAACAGATAGTTTGTGAAAAAAACACTGTTTCAGATGGTTTGCCAGAAGACATTTATTTTTTCCATTAAATTTTGTTTTAGCGGTCAAAAACATGATATTTCAGGGAAAAAACACATTTCAGGAAGCAAAATCTGCATAGAAAATTGGCACAACAGCTAAAAAAAGTCCCTGCAGGCAGAACAGAGCTGGAGGCGCATTTAGGCAATATCGTTCCACCAGCAGTGAGGATAACTTTGCCCACCCCTAGCCTTGACTAGGGGACTGAAAATGAATCTACAGGGACTGGTCACAAAGTCCATATGAGGGTGGTGTGTCAGGAGCTATGCTTTTTCCTTTCTTATTGGCGTTTCTGTTTTCACACCTTAACCTACCTGTTTTCACTGCAGTTTCTGGGCCCTATTTTTCACATCTTCTGTTTTTGAGCCCAGCCACAGGCCTCAGAGAAGGCCGGTGCACCTTGAGGCCTGAAGGCTTCCTCCACCAGTAGCAGGGCCCCAGGGCTTCTGACAGCAGCAGAGGCCCTGTGAGGAGTGGCCTCGAGCAATCAGGCAGGCTCAGCTGAGCCACCTCCTCTGGCCTGGGTCCTGTTCCTGGGGCTCCCAGCTCTGTCTGCCTTGACCTCTCCATGCCCCCTGCTCCAGGGCTCACCTGCTGCCGTCGCCGTGCCAACGGAACCCTCAGGCTGGGCAGAGCATTGTGAAATGACAGCCTCCCCTCCCCCGCCGGGGCCTGGGCCCAGGGCTGGGAGCTTGCAAGGCAAAGACACACCTCAGCTCAGCTTCTCCTGAGCTGCTCCAGAGCTCGACCCCTCAGGGCCCCGGGGCCCGAGGGCTGGTGCTGAGAGCCAGTAAGGACGATTTATTGGAAGGTCCTTTCCTTCTTGGTGACTCCTACAAACCATTTTAAGCTCTGTACATATACAAAAGCAACATGTGTCATGCCATTTGGGACATGCTGTTCACATGTCTAGCTCCACTAAAACCCTCCTCAGCATATTTCCGAGCCATCAAGGATGAACCAAGAAAAGTGCAGGGCCCTGACAAATCTGCTTCACCGTCACAGCTTCAACAGACATCTGAGTGTCACACTACATGACAGGTCCGGCCGAGGGCGACAGCGGGGGAAGCTTCACTCAACCAGTGCTACAACAGGGGCTTCCCTCCTACTGAACGGGTGCAGCAGGACAAACTCCTGTCACAGAGAATGGGCGCAACCTCACTGCAAGCTTCATTCACACATGGTCTGGCTAAAGACAGCAAATTAAGCCTCCTACATTGGGCACACTGCACTTTAAAGGGTTAGGCATTGGAAGGCAGAGCTATCCCTCTGCCTCGCACATACTGGAGACCCTGAAGGGCCTCCTCCAGATTGCATTGTTACTGGATCGCCGACCTATCCCCCTGCCCCAAACCTCTCCCATTTACTCTGTCAACATGCTTCTCCTTACCTTCCTGCAAATACAGCACCCCTCTAGTCCCAACTGGTGGAACACCAAGCTTCATGGGGCACTTGAAGGTATCCAGTCTCCACCTTTTATCTGTCCTGCTCCTCATTTCACCATGAAGAACCACTGGCAGCATTTCAGCATCATTTTGAAACTGAAGTTATGGAACAGCTACAAAACCAGGGGAATGGCGGCAGGGGGATTTCATTCCATTTCATTCTGTCCTTTGGCTGTGTGCGCAGTGTCAGAAGAGTTTGAGGACTGCAGAAGACACGGAACAGATTTCTGGGCGAAAGCGCCAGAGATTCTGGGCCCTGCCCCGATCGCCTTACGAACGCCTTACAAACGCCTGGCGTGCTTTGCCCTGGCGGGCAAATGCCCCGGGTGGACACTGAGCGCAGTACCTGAGGAAATTAGAGTGAGGTTTGACTCAGGGACAAGCCTGCCAACCTATGCACTATGGCAGCTGAATGGGGGCATGGGGTCCTCATGTCTCAGGGATCTGCTTCTCTTATCCAAAACATGTTTCCTCCCACCATCCTTAGCACCTAGCATATGGTAATGAGTGGAGCCCCTATACTCCCCCCTTTGCACATTCGTCAATTCCCAGATCTCTGTGGCAGACAGGGCAAATGTATCTATGTGAGAGAGAGAGGGAGCCAGAGAGAGTGAGAGAGAGAGAGGGAGCAGGCTCTGACAGCCACAATGAGAGAAAAGTGAAGTTGCATCCCCTCAAGTACTCCCCTGCACCCATCAACACAACAGCAAAGTTAGCTTGCATGTTCCCCGCTCTCCCCACTAACCTCACCCACCCACCCACCCACCCTACTCTCTTTCAGGACTTGCAGAGTGCCTAGAGACCCAGGAAATGATGGCAGCGCAGCATGGTACAAACACAAATATCAAAATAGAACTATTCCCCTACTGTCTACAAAACCAAGGAACTACTTCACCTTTGTTTTTTTCCACTTCACATTAAAAAAGAGAAAGACGTCCTTCGTTGGCCCTTTTTACGCACTACCATTCGGTTTACACATTTCATCCTGTTGAGTCTCCCAGTCGGCAAAAGCTATATATTTGGGTGGGTGATCCCAATGAAGTCAATGGAAATAGAGAAGGTGTTAGAAGGGTGATGATTGTGTGCTGCTAGTGTCTTCCCCTTGAAGTCCATAGAGGGCATGGCCTTGACTAGGGGGTGGTCGAAACGGCCGTTAATTTGCTCAGCAGAAACAATGCAGAATTCTGGGCAAATTCTGCCACTTCGCCTGCTCTGCCCACACAGAGAAATTGCCAATTTCAGGCTTTTTCTCCCTGAAATTCTGTTTTTTATGGGAAATTTTGTTTTTTGGTGGCCCCAAAAAGTTTCAGACTGAAAACAGATAGTTTGTGAAAAAAACACTGTTTCAGATGGTTTGCCAGAAGACATTTATTTTTTCCATTAAATTTTGTTTTAGCGGTCAAAAACATGATATTTCAGGGAAAAAACACATTTCAGGAAGCAAAATCTGCATAGAAAATTGGCACAACAGCTAAAAAAAGTCCCTGCAGGCAGAACAGAGCTGGAGGCGCATTTAGGCAATATCGTTCCACCAGCAGTGAGGATAACTTTGCCCACCCCTAGCCTTGACTAGGGGACTGAAAATGAATCTACAGGGACTGGTCACAAAGTCCATATGAGGGTGGTATGTCGGGAGCTATGCTTTTTCCTTTCTTATTGGCGTTTCTGTTTTCACACCTTAACCTACCTGTTTTCACTGCAGTTTCTGGGCCCTATTTTTCACATCTTCTGTTTTTGAGCCCAGCCACAGGCCTCAGAGAAGGCCGGTGCACCTTGAGGCCTGAAGGCTTCCTCCACCAGTAGCAGGGCCCCAGGGCTTCTGACAGCAGCAGAGGCCCTGTGAGGAGTGGCCTCGAGCGATCAGGCAGGCTCAGCTGAGCCACCTCCTCTGGCCTGGGTCCTGTTCCTGGGGCTCCCAGCTCTGTCTGCCTTGACCTCTCCATGCCCCCTGCTCCAGGGCTCACCTGCTGCCGTCGCCGTGCCAACGGAACCCTCAGGCTGGGCAGAGCATTGTGAAATGACAGCCTCCCCTCCCCCGCCGGGGCCTGGGCCCAGGGCTGGGAGCTTGCAAGGCAAAGACACACCTCAGCTCAGCTTCTCCTGAGCTGCTCCAGAGCTCGACCCCTCAGGGCCCCGGGGCCCGAGGGCTGGTGCTGAGAGCCAGTAAGGACGATTTATTGGAAGGTCCTTTCCTTCTTGGTGACTCCTACAAACCATTTTAAGCTCTGTACATATACAAAAGCAACATGTGTCATGCCATTTGGGACATGCTGTTCACATGTCTAGCTCCACTAAAACCCTCCTCAGCATATTTCCGAGCCATCAAGGATGAACCAAGAAAAGTGCAGGGCCCTGACAAATCTGCTTCACCGTCACAGCTTCAACAGACATCTGAGTGTCACACTACATGACAGGTCCGGCCGAGGGCGACAGCGGGGGAAGCTTCACTCAACCAGTGCTACAACAGGGGCTTCCCTCCTACTGAACGGGTGCAGCAGGACAAACTCCTGTCACAGAGAATGGGCGCAACCTCACTGCAAGCTTCATTCACACATGGTCTGGCTAAAGACAGCAAATCAAGCCTCCTACATTGGGCACACTGCACTTTAAAGGGTTAGGCATTGGAAGGCAGAGCTATCCCTCTGCCTCGCACATACTGGAGACCCTGAAGGGCCTCCTCCAGATTGCATTGTTACTGGATCGCCGACCTATCCCCCTGCCCCAAACCTCTCCCATTTACTCTGTCAACATGCTTCTCCTTACCTTCCTGCAAATACAGCACCCCTCTAGTCCCAACTGGTGGAACACCAAGCTTCATGGGGCACTTGAAGGTATCCAGTCTCCACCTTTTATCTGTCCTGCTCCTCATTTCACCATGAAGAACCACTGGCAGCATTTCAGCATCATTTTGAAACTGAAGTTATGGAACAGCTACAAAACCAGGGGAATGGCGGCAGGGGGATTTCATTCCATTTCATTCTGTCCTTTGGCTGTGTGCGCAGTGTCAGAAGAGTTTGAGGACTGCAGAAGACACCGGAACAGATTTCTGGGCGAAAGCGCCAGAGATTCTGGGCCCTGCCCCGATCGCCTTACGAACGCCTTACAAACGCCTGGCGTGCTTTGCCCTGGCGGGCAAATGCCCCGGGTGGACACTGAGCGCAGTACCTGAGGAAATTAGAGTGAGGTTTGACTCAGGGACAAGCCTGCCAAACTATGCACTATGGCAGCTGAATGGGGGCATGGGGTCCTCATGTCTCAGGGATCTGCTTCTCTTATCCAAAACATGTTTCCTCCCACCATCCTTAGCACCTAGCATATGGTAATGAGTGGAGCCCCTATACTTCCCCCTTTGCACATTCGTCAATTCCCAGATCTCTGTGGCAGACAGGGCAAATGTATCTATGTGAGAGAGAGAGGGAGCCAGAGAGAGTGAGAGAGAGAGAGGGAGCAGGCTCTGACAGCCACAATGAGAGAAAAGTGAAGTTGCATCCCCTCAAGTACTCCCCTGCACCCATCAACACAACAGCAAAGTTAGCTTGCATGTTCCCCGCTCTCCCCACTAACCTCACCCACCCACCCACCCACCCTACTCTCTTTCAGGACTTGCAGAGTGCCTAGAGACCCAGGAAATGATGGCAGCGCAGCATGGTACAAACACAAATATCAAAATAGAACTATTCCCCTACTGTCTACAAAACCAAGGAACTACTTCACCTTTGTTTTTTTCCACTTCACATTAAAAAAGAGAAAGACGTCCTTCGTTGGCCCTTTTTACGCACTACCATTCGGTTTACACATTTCATCCTGTTGAGTCTCCCAGTCGGCAAAAGCTATATATTTGGGTGGGTGATCCCAATGAAGTCAATGGAAATAGAGAAGGTGTTAGAAGGGTGATGATTGTGTGCTGCTAGTGTCTTCCCCTTGAAGTCCATAGAGGGCATGGCCTTGACTAGGGGGTGGTCGAAACGGCCGTTAATTTGCTCAGCAGAAACAATGCAGAATTCTGGGCAAATTCTGCCACTTCGCCTGCTCTGCCCACACAGAGAAATTGCCAATTTCAGGCTTTTTCTCCCTGAAATTCTGTTTTTTATGGGAAATTTTGTTTTTTGGTGGCCCCAAAAAGTTTCAGACTGAAAACAGATAGTTTGTGAAAAAAACACTGTTTCAGATGGTTTGCCAGAAGACATTTATTTTTTCCATTAAATTTTGTTTTAGCGGTCAAAAACATGATATTTCAGGGAAAAAACACATTTCAGGAAGCAAAATCTGCATAGAAAATTGGCACAACAGCTAAAAAAAGTCCCTGCAGGCAGAACAGAGCTGGAGGCGCATTTAGGCAATATCGTTCCACCAGCAGTGAGGATAACTTTGCCCACCCCTAGCCTTGACTAGGGGACTGAAAATGAATCTACAGGGACTGGTCACAAAGTCCATATGAGGGTGGTATGTCGGGAGCTATGCTTTTTCCTTTCTTATTGGCGTTTCTGTTTTCACACCTTAACCTACCTGTTTTCACTGCAGTTTCTGGGCCCTATTTTTCACATCTTCTGTTTTTGAGCCCAGCCACAGGCCTCAGAGAAGGCCGGTGCACCTTGAGGCCTGAAGGCTTCCTCCACCAGTAGCAGGGCCCCAGGGCTTCTGACAGCAGCAGAGGCCCTGTGAGGAGTGGCCTCGAGCGATCAGGCAGGCTCAGCTGAGCCACCTCCTCTGGCCTGGGTCCTGTTCCTGGGGCTCCCAGCTCTGTCTGCCTTGACCTCTCCATGCCCCCTGCTCCAGGGCTCACCTGCTGCCGTCGCCGTGCCAACGGAACCCTCAGGCTGGGCAGAGCATTGTGAAATGACAGCCTCCCCTCCCCCGCCGGGGCCTGGGCCCAGGGCTGGGAGCTTGCAAGGCAAAGACACACCTCAGCTCAGCTTCTCCTGAGCTGCTCCAGAGCTCGACCCCTCAGGGCCCCGGGGCCCGAGGGCTGGTGCTGAGAGCCAGTAAGGACGATTTATTGGAAGGTCCTTTCCTTCTTGGTGACTCCTACAAACCATTTTAAGCTCTGTACATATACAAAAGCAACATGTGTCATGCCATTTGGGACATGCTGTTCACATGTCTAGCTCCACTAAAACCCTCCTCAGCATATTTCCGAGCCATCAAGGATGAACCAAGAAAAGTGCAGGGCCCTGACAAATCTGCTTCACCGTCACAGCTTCAACAGACATCTGAGTGTCACACTACATGACAGGTCCGGCCGAGGGCGACAGAGGGGGAAGCTTCACTCAACCAGTGCTACAACAGGGGCTTCCCTCCTACTGAACGGGTGCAGCAGGACAAACTCCTGTCACAGAGAATGGGCGCAACCTCACTGCAAGCTTCATTCACACATGGTCTGGCTAAAGACAGCAAATCAAGCCTCCTACATTGGGCACACTGCACTTTAAAGGGTTAGGCATTGGAAGGCAGAGCTATCCCTCTGCCTCGCACATACTGGAGACCCTGAAGGGCCTCCTCCAGATTGCATTGTTACTGGATCGCCGACCTATCCCCCTGCCCCAAACCTCTCCCATTTACTCTGTCAACATGCTTCTCCTTACCTTCCTGCAAATACAGCACCCCTCTAGTCCCAACTGGTGGAACACCAAGCTTCATGGGGCACTTGAAGGTATCCAGTCTCCACCTTTTATCTGTCCTGCTCCTCATTTCACCATGAAGAACCACTGGCAGCATTTCAGCATCATTTTGAAACTGAAGTTATGGAACAGCTACAAAACCAGGGGAATGGCGGCAGGGGGATTTCATTCCATTTCATTCTGTCCTTTGGCTGTGTGCGCAGTGTCAGAAGAGTTTGAGGACTGCAGAAGACACCGGAACAGATTTCTGGGCGAAAGCGCCAGAGATTCTGGGCCCTGCCCCGATCGCCTTACGAACGCCTTACAAACGCCTGGCGTGCTTTGCCCTGGCGGGCAAATGCCCCGGGTGGACACTGAGCGCAGTACCTGAGGAAATTAGAGTGAGGTTTGACTCAGGGACAAGCCTGCCAAACTATGCACTATGGCAGCTGAATGGGGGCATGGGGTCCTCATGTCTCAGGGATCTGCTTCTCTTATCCAAAACATGTTTCCTCCCACCATCCTTAGCACCTAGCATATGGTAATGAGTGGAGCCCCTATACTTCCCCCTTTGCACATTCGTCAATTCCCAGATCTCTGTGGCAGACAGGGCAAATGTATCTATGTGAGAGAGAGAGGGAGCCAGAGAGAGTGAGAGAGAGAGAGGGAGCAGGCTCTGACAGCCACAATGAGAGAAAAGTGAAGTTGCATCCCCTCAAGTACTCCCCTGCACCCATCAACACAACAGCAAAGTTAGCTTGCATGTTCCCCGCTCTCCCCACTAACCTCACCCACCCACCCACCCACCCTACTCTCTTTCAGGACTTGCAGAGTGCCTAGAGACCCAGGAAATGATGGCAGCGCAGCATGGTACAAACACAAATATCAAAATAGAACTATTCCCCTACTGTCTACAAAACCAAGGAACTACTTCACCTTTGTTTTTTTCCACTTCACATTAAAAAAGAGAAAGACGTCCTTCGTTGGCCCTTTTTACGCACTACCATTCGGTTTACACATTTCATCCTGTTGAGTCTCCCAGTCGGCAAAAGCTATATATTTGGGTGGGTGATCCCAATGAAGTCAATGGAAATAGAGAAGGTGTTAGAAGGGTGATGATTGTGTGCTGCTAGTGTCTTCCCCTTGAAGTCCATAGAGGGCATGGCCTTGACTAGGGGGTGGTCGAAACGGCCGTTAATTTGCTCAGCAGAAACAATGCAGAATTCTGGGCAAATTCTGCCACTTCGCCTGCTCTGCCCACACAGAGAAATTGCCAATTTCAGGCTTTTTCTCCCTGAAATTCTGTTTTTTATGGGAAATTTTGTTTTTTGGTGGCCCCAAAAAGTTTCAGACTGAAAACAGATAGTTTGTGAAAAAAACACTGTTTCAGATGGTTTGCCAGAAGACATTTATTTTTTCCATTAAATTTTGTTTTAGCGGTCAAAAACATGATATTTCAGGGAAAAAACACATTTCAGGAAGCAAAATCTGCATAGAAAATTGGCACAACAGCTAAAAAAAGTCCCTGCAGGCAGAACAGAGCTGGAGGCGCATTTAGGCAATATCGTTCCACCAGCAGTGAGGATAACTTTGCCCACCCCTAGCCTTGACTAGGGGACTGAAAATGAATCTACAGGGACTGGCCACAATGTCCATATGAGGGTGGTGTGTCAGGAGCTATGCTTTTTCCTTTCTTATTGGCGTTTCTGTTTTCACACCTTAACCTACCTGTTTTCACTGCAGTTTCTGGGCCCTATTTTTCACATCTTCTGTTTTTGAGCCCAGCCACAGGCCTCAGAGAAGGCCGGTGCACCTTGAGGCCTGAAGGCTTCCTCCACCAGTAGCAGGGCCCCAGGGCTTCTGACAGCAGCAGAGGCCCTGTGAGGAGTGGCCTCGAGCGATCAGGCAGGCTCAGCTGAGCCACCTCCTCTGGCCTGGGTCCTGTTCCTGGGGCTCCCAGCTCTGTCTGCCTTGACCTCTCCATGCCCCCTGCTCCAGGGCTCACCTGCTGCCGTCGCCGTGCCAACGGAACCCTCAGGCTGGGCAGAGCATTGTGAAATGACAGCCTCCCCTCCCCCGCCGCTGGGGCCTGGGCCCAGGGCTGGGAGCTTGCAAGGCAAAGGCACACCTCAGCTCAGCTTCTCATGAGCTGCTCCAGAGCTCGACCCCTCAGGGCCCCGGGGCCCGAGGGCTGGTGCTGAGAGCCAGTAAGGACGATTTATTGGAAGGTCCTTTCCTTCTTGGTGACTCCTACAAACCATTTTAAGCTCTGTACATATACAAAAGCAACATGTGTCATGCCATTTGGGACATGCTGTTCACATGTCTAGCTCCACTAAAACCCTCCTCAGCATATTTCCGAGCCATCAAGGATGAACCAAGAAAAGTGCAGGGCCCTGACAAATCTGCTTCACCGTCACAGCTTCAACAGACATCTGAGTGTCACACTACATGACAGGTCCGGCCGAGGGCGACAGCGGGGGAAGCTTCACTCAACCAGTGCTACAACAGGGGCTTCCCTCCTACTGAACGGGTGCAGCAGGACAAACTCCTGTCACAGAGAATGGGCGCAACCTCACTGCAAGCTTCATTCACACATGGTCTGGCTAAAGACAGCAAATCAAGCCTCCTACATTGGGCACACTGCACTTTAAAGGGTTAGGCATTGGAAGGCAGAGCTATCCCTCTGCCTCGCACATACTGGAGACCCTGAAGGGCCTCCTCCAGATTGCATTGTTACTGGATCGCCGACCTATCCCCCTGCCCCAAACCTCTCCCATTTACTCTGTCAACATGCTTCTCCTTACCTTCCTGCAAATACAGCACCCCTCTATGCCCAACGGGTGGAACACCAAGCTTCATGGGGCACTTGAAGGTATCCAGTCTCCACCTTTTATCTGTCCTGCTCCTCATTTCACCATGAAGAACCACTGGCAGCATTTCAGCATCATTTTGAAACTGAAGTTATGGAACAGCTACAAAACCAGGGGAATGGCGGCAGGGGGATTTCATTCCATTTCATTCTGTCCTTTGGCTGTGTGCGCAGTGTCAGAAGAGTTTGAGGACTGCAGAAGACACCGGAACAGATTTCTGGGCGAAAGCGCCAGAGATTCTGGGCCCTGCCCCGATCGCCTTACAAACGCCTGGCGTGCTTTGCCCTGGCGGGCAAATGCCCCGGGTGGACACTGAGCGCAGTACCTGAGGAAATTAGAGTGAGGTTTGACTCAGGGACAAGCCTGCCAAACTATGCACTATGGCAGCTGAATGGGGGCATGGGGTCCTCATGTCTCAGGGATCTGCTTCTCTTATCCAAAACATGTTTCCTCCCACCATCCTTAGCACCTAGCATATGGTAATGAGTGGAGCCCCTATACTTCCCCCTTTGCACATTCGTCAATTCCCAGATCTCTGTGGCAGACAGGGCAAATGTATCTATGTGAGAGAGAGAGGGAGCCAGAGAGAGTGAGAGAGAGAGAGGGAGCAGGCTCTGACAGCCACAATGAGAGAAAAGTGAAGTTGCATCCCCTCAAGTACTCCCCTGCACCCATCAACACAACAGCAAAGTTAGCTTGCATGTTCCCCGCTCTCCCCACTAACCTCACCCACCCACCCACCCACCCTACTCTCTTTCAGGACTTGCAGAGTGCCTAGAGACCCAGGAAATGATGGCAGCGCAGCATGGTACAAACACAAATATCAAAATAGAACTATTCCCCTACTGTCTACAAAACCAAGGAACTACTTCACCTTTGTTTTTTTCCACTTCACATTAAAAAAGAGAAAGACGTCCTTCGTTGGCCCTTTTTACGCACTACCATTCGGTTTACACATTTCATCCTGTTGAGTCTCCCAGTCGGCAAAAGCTATATATTTGGGTGGGTGATCCCAATGAAGTCAATGGAAATAGAGAAGGTGTTAGAAGGGTGATGATTGTGTGCTGCTAGTGTCTTCCCCTTGAAGTCCATAGAGGGCATGGCCTTGACTAGGGGGTGGTCGAAACGGCCGTTAATTTGCTCAGCAGAAACAATGCAGAATTCTGGGCAAATTCTGCCACTTCGCCTGCTCTGCCCACACAGAGAAATTGCCAATTTCAGGCTTTTTCTCCCTGAAATTCTGTTTTTTATGGGAAATTTTGTTTTTTGGTGGCCCCAAAAAGTTTCAGACTGAAAACAGATAGTTTGTGAAAAAAACACTGTTTCAGATGGTTTGCCAGAAGACATTTATTTTTTCCATTAAATTTTGTTTTAGCGGTCAAAAACATGATATTTCAGGGAAAAAACACATTTCAGGAAGCAAAATCTGCATAGAAAATTGGCACAACAGCTAAAAAAAGTCCCTGCAGGCAGAACAGAGCTGGAGGCGCATTTAGGCAATATCGTTCCACCAGCAGTGAGGATAACTTTGCCCACCCCTAGCCTTGACTAGGGGACTGAAAATGAATCTACAGGGACTGGTCACAAAGTCCATATGAGGGTGGTATGTCGGGAGCTATGCTTTTTCCTTTCTTATTGGCGTTTCTGTTTTCACACCTTAACCTACCTGTTTTCACTGCAGTTTCTGGGCCCTATTTTTCACATCTTCTGTTTTTGAGCCCAGCCACAGGCCTCAGAGAAGGCCGGTGCACCTTGAGGCCTGAAGGCTTCCTCCACCAGTAGCAGGGCCCCAGGGCTTCTGACAGCAGCAGAGGCCCTGTGAGGAGTGGCCTCGAGCGATCAGGCAGGCTCAGCTGAGCCACCTCCTCTGGCCTGGGTCCTGTTCCTGGGGCTCCCAGCTCTGTCTGCCTTGACCTCTCCATGCCCCCTGCTCCAGGGCTCACCTGCTGCCGTCGCCGTGCCAACGGAACCCTCAGGCTGGGCAGAGCATTGTGAAATGACAGCCTCCCCTCCCCCGCCGCTGGGGCCTGGGCCCAGGGCTGGGAGCTTGCAAGGCAAAGGCACACCTCAGCTCAGCTTCTCATGAGCTGCTCCAGAGCTCGACCCCTCAGGGCCCCGGGGCCCGAGGGCTGGTGCTGAGAGCCAGTAAGGACGATTTATTGGAAGGTCCTTTCCTTCTTGGTGACTCCTACAAACCATTTTAAGCTCTGTACATATACAAAAGCAACATGTGTCATGCCATTTGGGACATGCTGTTCACATGTCTAGCTCCACTAAAACCCTCCTCAGCATATTTCCGAGCCATCAAGGATGAACCAAGAAAAGTGCAGGGCCCTGACAAATCTGCTTCACCGTCACAGCTTCAACAGACATCTGAGTGTCACACTACATGACAGGTCCGGCCGAGGGCGACAGCGGGGGAAGCTTCACTCAACCAGTGCTACAACAGGGGCTTCCCTCCTACTGAACGGGTGCAGCAGGACAAACTCCTGTCACAGAGAATGGGCGCAACCTCACTGCAAGCTTCATTCACACATGGTCTGGCTAAAGACAGCAAATCAAGCCTCCTACATTGGGCACACTGCACTTTAAAGGGTTAGGCATTGGAAGGCAGAGCTATCCCTCTGCCTCGCACATACTGGAGACCCTGAAGGGCCTCCTCCAGATTGCATTGTTACTGGATCGCCGACCTATCCCCCTGCCCCAAACCTCTCCCATTTACTCTGTCAACATGCTTCTCCTTACCTTCCTGCAAATACAGCACCCCTCTAGTCCCAACTGGTGGAACACCAAGCTTCATGGGGCACTTGAAGGTATCCAGTCTCCACCTTTTATCTGTCCTGCTCCTCATTTCACCATGAAGAACCACTGGCAGCATTTCAGCATCATTTTGAAACTGAAGTTATGGAACAGCTACAAAACCAGGGGAATGGCGGCAGGGGGATTTCATTCCATTTCATTCTGTCCTTTGGCTGTGTGCGCAGTGTCAGAAGAGTTTGAGGACTGCAGAAGACACCGGAACAGATTTCTGGGCGAAAGCGCCAGAGATTCTGGGCCCTGCCCCGATCGCCTTACGAACGCCTTACAAACGCCTGGCGTGCTTTGCCCTGGCGGGCAAATGCCCCGGGTGGACACTGAGCGCAGTACCTGAGGAAATTAGAGTGAGGTTTGACTCAGGGACAAGCCTGCCAAACTATGCACTATGGCAGCTGAATGGGGGCATGGGGTCCTCATGTCTCAGGGATCTGCTTCTCTTATCCAAAACATGTTTCCTCCCACCATCCTTAGCACCTAGCATATGGTAATGAGTGGAGCCCCTATACTTCCCCCTTTGCACATTCGTCAATTCCCAGATCTCTGTGGCAGACAGGGCAAATGTATCTATGTGAGAGAGAGAGGGAGCCAGAGAGAGTGAGAGAGAGAGAGGGAGCAGGCTCTGACAGCCACAATGAGAGAAAAGTGAAGTTGCATCCCCTCAAGTACTCCCCTGCACCCATCAACACAACAGCAAAGTTAGCTTGCATGTTCCCCGCTCTCCCCACTAACCTCACCCACCCACCCACCCACCCTACTCTCTTTCAGGACTTGCAGAGTGCCTAGAGACCCAGGAAATGATGGCAGCGCAGCATGGTACAAACACAAATATCAAAATAGAACTATTCCCCTACTGTCTACAAAACCAAGGAACTACTTCACCTTTGTTTTTTTCCACTTCACATTAAAAAAGAGAAAGACGTCCTTCGTTGGCCCTTTTTACGCACTACCATTCGGTTTACACATTTCATCCTGTTGAGTCTCCCAGTCGGCAAAAGCTATATATTTGGGTGGGTGATCCCAATGAAGTCAATGGAAATAGAGAAGGTGTTAGAAGGGTGATGATTGTGTGCTGCTAGTGTCTTCCCCTTGAAGTCCATAGAGGGCATGGCCTTGACTAGGGGGTGGTCGAAACGGCCGTTAATTTGCTCAGCAGAAACAATGCAGAATTCTGGGCAAATTCTGCCACTTCGCCTGCTCTGCCCACACAGAGAAATTGCCAATTTCAGGCTTTTTCTCCCTGAAATTCTGTTTTTTATGGGAAATTTTGTTTTTTGGTGGCCCCAAAAAGTTTCAGACTGAAAACAGATAGTTTGTGAAAAAAACACTGTTTCAGATGGTTTGCCAGAAGACATTTATTTTTTCCATTAAATTTTGTTTTAGCGGTCAAAAACATGATATTTCAGGGAAAAAACACATTTCAGGAAGCAAAATCTGCATAGAAAATTGGCACAACAGCTAAAAAAAGTCCCTGCAGGCAGAACAGAGCTGGAGGCGCATTTAGGCAATATCGTTCCACCAGCAGTGAGGATAACTTTGCCCACCCCTAGCCTTGACTAGGGGACTGAAAATGAATCTACAGGGACTGGTCACAAAGTCCATATGAGGGTGGTATGTCGGGAGCTATGCTTTTTCCTTTCTTATTGGCGTTTCTGTTTTCACACCTTAACCTACCTGTTTTCACTGCAGTTTCTGGGCCCTATTTTTCACATCTTCTGTTTTTGAGCCCAGCCACAGGCCTCAGAGAAGGCTGGTGCACCTTGAGGCCTGAAGGCTTCCTCCACCAGTAGCAGGGCCCCAGGGCTTCTGACAGCAGCAGAGGCCCTGTGAGGAGTGGCCTCGAGCGATCAGGCAGGCTCAGCTGAGCCACCTCCTCTGGCCTGGGTCCTGTTCCTGGGGCTCCCAGCTCTGTCTGCCTTGACCTCTCCATGCCCCCTGCTCCAGGGCTCACCTGCTGCCGTCGCCGTGCCAACGGAACCCTCAGGCTGGGCAGAGCATTGTGAAATGACAGCCTCCCCTCCCCCGCCGCTGGGGCCTGGGCCCAGGGCTGGGAGCTTGCAAGGCAAAGGCACACCTCAGCTCAGCTTCTCCTGAGCTGCTCCAGAGCTCGACCCCTCAGGGCCCCGGGGCCCGAGGGCTGGTGCTGAGAGCCAGTAAGGACGATTTATTGGAAGGTCCTTTCCTTCTTGGTGACTCCTACAAACCATTTTAAGCTCTGTACATATACAAAAGCAACATGTGTCATGCCATTTGGGACATGCTGTTCACATGTCTAGCTCCACTAAAACCCTCCTCAGCATATTTCCGAGCCATCAAGGATGAACCAAGAAAAGTGCAGGGCCCTGACAAATCTGCTTCCCCGGCACAGCTTTAACAGACATCTGAGTGTCACACTACATGACCGGTCCAGGCCAGGGCAACAGCAGGGGAAGCTTCACTCACACAGTGCTACAGCAGGGGCTTCCCTCCTACTGAACGGGTGCAGCAGGACAAACTCCTGTCACAGAGAATGGGCGCAACCTCACTGCAAGCTTCATTCACACATGGTCTGGCTAAAGACAGCAAATCAAGCCTCCTACATTGGGCACACTGCACTTTAAAGGGTTAGGCATTGGAAGGCAG
Organism: Ambystoma mexicanum; assembly: GCF_040938575.1. Classification (NCBI taxonomy): domain Eukaryota; kingdom Metazoa; phylum Chordata; class Amphibia; order Caudata; family Ambystomatidae; genus Ambystoma; species Ambystoma mexicanum. The sequence continues at coordinate 398,799 of NW_027182350.1, forward strand.
AGCTATCCCTCTGCCTCGCACATACTGGAGACCCTGAAGGGCCTCCTCCAGATTGCATTGTTACTGGATCGCCGACCTATCCCCCTGCCCCAAACCTCTCCCATTTACTCTGTCAACATGCTTCTCCTTACCTTCCTGCAAATACAGCACCCCTCTAGTCCCAACTGGTGGAACACCAAGCTTCATGGGGCACTTGAAGGTATCCAGTCTCCACCTTTTATCTGTCCTGCTCCTCATTTCACCATGAAGAACCACTGGCAGCATTTCAGCATCATTTTGAAACTGAAGTTATGGAACAGCTACAAAACCAGGGGAATGGCGGCAGGGGGATTTCATTCCATTTCATTCTGTCCTTTGGCTGTGTGCGCAGTGTCAGAAGAGTTTGAGGACTGCAGAAGACACCGGAACAGATTTCTGGGCGAAAGCGCCAGAGATTCTGGGCCCTGCCCCGATCGCCTTACGAACGCCTTACAAACGCCTGGCGTGCTTTGCCCTGGCGGGCAAATGCCCCGGGTGGACACTGAGCGCAGTACCTGAGGAAATTAGAGTGAGGTTTGACTCAGGGACAAGCCTGCCAAACTATGCACTATGGCAGCTGAATGGGGGCATGGGGTCCTCATGTCTCAGGGATCTGCTTCTCTTATCCAAAACATGTTTCCTCCCACCATCCTTAGCACCTAGCATATGGTAATGAGTGGAGCCCCTATACTTCCCCCTTTGCACATTCGTCAATTCCCAGATCTCTGTGGCAGACAGGGCAAATGTATCTATGTGAGAGAGAGAGGGAGCCAGAGAGAGTGAGAGAGAGAGAGGGAGCAGGCTCTGACAGCCACAATGAGAGAAAAGTGAAGTTGCATCCCCTCAAGTACTCCCCTGCACCCATCAACACAACAGCAAAGTTAGCTTGCATGTTCCCCGCTCTCCCCACTAACCTCACCCACCCACCCACCCACCCTACTCTCTTTCAGGACTTGCAGAGTGCCTAGAGACCCAGGAAATGATGGCAGCGCAGCATGGTACAAACACAAATATCAAAATAGAACTATTCCCCTACTGTCTACAAAACCAAGGAACTACTTCACCTTTGTTTTTTTCCACTTCACATTAAAAAAGAGAAAGACGTCCTTCGTTGGCCCTTTTTACGCACTACCATTCGGTTTACACATTTCATCCTGTTGAGTCTCCCAGTCGGCAAAAGCTATATATTTGGGTGGGTGATCCCAATGAAGTCAATGGAAATAGAGAAGGTGTTAGAAGGGTGATGATTGTGTGCTGCTAGTGTCTTCCCCTTGAAGTCCATAGAGGGCATGGCCTTGACTAGGGGGTGGTCGAAACGGCCGTTAATTTGCTCAGCAGAAACAATGCAGAATTCTGGGCAAATTCTGCCACTTCGCCTGCTCTGCCCACACAGAGAAATTGCCAATTTCAGGCTTTTTCTCCCTGAAATTCTGTTTTTTATGGGAAATTTTGTTTTTTGGTGGCCCCAAAAAGTTTCAGACTGAAAACAGATAGTTTGTGAAAAAAACACTGTTTCAGATGGTTTGCCAGAAGACATTTATTTTTTCCATTAAATTTTGTTTTAGCGGTCAAAAACATGATATTTCAGGGAAAAAACACATTTCAGGAAGCAAAATCTGCATAGAAAATTGGCACAACAGCTAAAAAAAGTCCCTGCAGGCAGAACAGAGCTGGAGGCGCATTTAGGCAATATCGTTCCACCAGCAGTGAGGATAACTTTGCCCACCCCTAGCCTTGACTAGGGGACTGAAAATGAATCTACAGGGACTGGTCACAAAGTCCATATGAGGGTGGTATGTCGGGAGCTATGCTTTTTCCTTTCTTATTGGCGTTTCTGTTTTCACACCTTAACCTACCTGTTTTCACTGCAGTTTCTGGGCCCTATTTTTCACATCTTCTGTTTTTGAGCCCAGCCACAGGCCTCAGAGAAGGCCGGTGCACCTTGAGGCCTGAAGGCTCCCTCCACCAGTAGCAGGGCCCCAGGGCTTCTGACAGCAGCAGAGGCCCTGTGAGGAGTGGCCTCGAGCGATCAGGCGGGCTCCTGTGAGCCACCTCCACTGGCCTGGGTCCTGTTCCTGGGGCTCCCAGCTCTGTCTGCCTTGACCTCTCCATGCCCCCTGCTCCAGGGCTCACCTGCTGCCGTCGCCGTGCCAACGGAACCCTCAGGCTGGGCAGAGCATTGTGAAATGACAGCCTCCCCTCCCCCGCCGCTGGGGCCTGGGCCCAGGGCTGGGAGCTTGCAAGGCAAAGGCACACCTCAGCTCAGCTTCTCCTGAGCTGCTCCAGAGCTCGACCCCTCAGGGCCCCGGGGCCCGAGGGCTGGTGCTGAGAGCCAGTAAGGACGATTTATTGGAAGGTCCTTTCCTTCTTGGTGACTCCTACAAACCATTTTAAGCTCTGTACATATACAAAAGCAACATGTGTCATGCCATTTGGGACATGCTGTTCACATGTCTAGCTCCACTAAAACCCTCCTCAGCATATTTCCGAGCCATCAAGGATGAACCAAGAAAAGTGCAGGGCCCTGACAAATCTGCTTCACCGTCACAGCTTCAACAGACATCTGAGTGTCACACTACATGACAGGTCCGGCCGAGGGCGACAGCGGGGGAAGCTTCACTCAACCAGTGCTACAACAGGGGCTTCCCTCCTACTGAACGGGTGCAGCAGGACAAACTCCTGTCACAGAGAATGGGCGCAACCTCACTGCAAGCTTCATTCACACATGGTCTGGCTAAAGACAGCAAATCAAGCCTCCTACATTGGGCACACTGCACTTTAAAGGGTTAGGCATTGGAAGGCAGAGCTATCCCTCTGCCTCGCACATACTGGAGACCCTGAAGGGCCTCCTCCAGATTGCATTGTTACTGGATCGCCGACCTATCCCCCTGCCCCAAACCTCTCCCATTTACTCTGTCAACATGCTTCTCCTTACCTTCCTGCAAATACAGCACCCCTCTAGTCCCAACTGGTGGAACACCAAGCTTCATGGGGCACTTGAAGGTATCCAGTCTCCACCTTTTATCTGTCCTGCTCCTCATTTCACCATGAAGAACCACTGGCAGCATTTCAGCATCATTTTGAAACTGAAGTTATGGAACAGCTACAAAACCAGGGGAATGGCGGCAGGGGGATTTCATTCCATTTCATTCTGTCCTTTGGCTGTGTGCGCAGTGTCAGAAGAGTTTGAGGACTGCAGAAGACACCGGAACAGATTTCTGGGCGAAAGCGCCAGAGATTCTGGGCCCTGCCCCGATCGCCTTACGAACGCCTTACAAACGCCTGGCGTGCTTTGCCCTGGCGGGCAAATGCCCCGGGTGGACACTGAGCGCAGTACCTGAGGAAATTAGAGTGAGGTTTGACTCAGGGACAAGCCTGCCAAACTATGCACTATGGCAGCTGAATGGGGGCATGGGGTCCTCATGTCTCAGGGATCTGCTTCTCTTATCCAAAACATGTTTCCTCCCACCATCCTTAGCACCTAGCATATGGTAATGAGTGGAGCCCCTATACTTCCCCCTTTGCACATTCGTCAATTCCCAGATCTCTGTGGCAGACAGGGCAAATGTATCTATGTGAGAGAGAGAGGGAGCCAGAGAGAGTGAGAGAGAGAGAGGGAGCAGGCTCTGACAGCCACAATGAGAGAAAAGTGAAGTTGCATCCCCTCAAGTACTCCCCTGCACCCATCAACACAACAGCAAAGTTAGCTTGCATGTTCCCCGCTCTCCCCACTAACCTCACCCACCCACCCACCCACCCTACTCTCTTTCAGGACTTGCAGAGTGCCTAGAGACCCAGGAAATGATGGCAGCGCAGCATGGTACAAACACAAATATCAAAATAGAACTATTCCCCTACTGTCTACAAAACCAAGGAACTACTTCACCTTTGTTTTTTTCCACTTCACATTAAAAAAGAGAAAGACGTCCTTCGTTGGCCCTTTTTACGCACTACCATTCGGTTTACACATTTCATCCTGTTGAGTCTCCCAGTCGGCAAAAGCTATATATTTGGGTGGGTGATCCCAATGAAGTCAATGGAAATAGAGAAGGTGTTAGAAGGGTGATGATTGTGTGCTGCTAGTGTCTTCCCCTTGAAGTCCATAGAGGGCATGGCCTTGACTAGGGGGTGGTCGAAACGGCCGTTAATTTGCTCAGCAGAAACAATGCAGAATTCTGGGCAAATTCTGCCACTTCGCCTGCTCTGCCCACACAGAGAAATTGCCAATTTCAGGCTTTTTCTCCCTGAAATTCTGTTTTTTATGGGAAATTTTGTTTTTTGGTGGCCCCAAAAAGTTTCAGACTGAAAACAGATAGTTTGTGAAAAAAACACTGTTTCAGATGGTTTGCCAGAAGACATTTATTTTTTCCATTAAATTTTGTTTTAGCGGTCAAAAACATGATATTTCAGGGAAAAAACACATTTCAGGAAGCAAAATCTGCATAGAAAATTGGCACAACAGCTAAAAAAAGTCCCTGCAGGCAGAACAGAGCTGGAGGCGCATTTAGGCAATATCGTTCCACCAGCAGTGAGGATAACTTTGCCCACCCCTAGCCTTGACTAGGGGACTGAAAATGAATCTACAGGGACTGGTCACAAAGTCCATATGAGGGTGGTATGTCGGGAGCTATGCTTTTTCCTTTCTTATTGGCGTTTCTGTTTTCACACCTTAACCTACCTGTTTTCACTGCAGTTTCTGGGCCCTATTTTTCACATCTTCTGTTTTTGAGCCCAGCCACAGGCCTCAGAGAAGGCTGGTGCACCTTGAGGCCTGAAGGCTTCCTCCACCAGTAGCAGGGCCCCAGGGCTTCTGACAGCAGCAGAGGCCCTGTGAGGAGTGGCCTCGAGCGATCAGGCAGGCTCAGCTGAGCCACCTCCTCTGGCCTGGGTCCTGTTCCTGGGGCTCCCAGCTCTGTCTGCCTTGACCTCTCCATGCCCCCTGCTCCAGGGCTCACCTGCTGCCGTCGCCGTGCCAACGGAACCCTCAGGCTGGGCAGAGCATTGTGAAATGACAGCCTCCCCTCCCCCGCCGCTGGGGCCTGGGCCCAGGGCTGGGAGCTTGCAAGGCAAAGGCACACCTCAGCTCAGCTTCTCCTGAGCTGCTCCAGAGCTCGACCCCTCAGGGCCCCGGGGCCCGAGGGCTGGTGCTGAGAGCCAGTAAGGACGATTTATTGGAAGGTCCTTTCCTTCTTGGTGACTCCTACAAACCATTTTAAGCTCTGTACATATACAAAAGCAACATGTGTCATGCCATTTGGGACATGCTGTTCACATGTCTAGCTCCACTAAAACCCTCCTCAGCATATTTCCGAGCCATCAAGGATGAACCAAGAAAAGTGCAGGGCCCTGACAAATCTGCTTCCCCGGCACAGCTTTAACAGACATCTGAGTGTCACACTACATGACCGGTCCAGGCCAGGGCAACAGCAGGGGAAGCTTCACTCACACAGTGCTACAGCAGGGGCTTCCCTCCTACTGAACGGGTGCAGCAGGACAAACTCCTGTCACAGAGAATGGGCGCAACCTCACTGCAAGCTTCATTCACACATGGTCTGGCTAAAGACAGCAAATCAAGCCTCCTACATTGGGCACACTGCACTTTAAAGGGTTAGGCATTGGAAGGCAGAGCTATCCCTCTGCCTCGCACATACTGGAGACCCTGAAGGGCCTCCTCCAGATTGCATTGTTACTGGATCGCCGACCTATCCCCCTGCCCCAAACCTCTCCCATTTACTCTGTCAACATGCTTCTCCTTACCTTCCTGCAAATACAGCACCCCTCTAGTCCCAACTGGTGGAACACCAAGCTTCATGGGGCACTTGAAGGTATCCAGTCTCCACCTTTTATCTGTCCTGCTCCTCATTTCACCATGAAGAACCACTGGCAGCATTTCAGCATCATTTTGAAACTGAAGTTATGGAACAGCTACAAAACCAGGGGAATGGCGGCAGGGGGATTTCATTCCATTTCATTCTGTCCTTTGGCTGTGTGCGCAGTGTCAGAAGAGTTTGAGGACTGCAGAAGACACCGGAACAGATTTCTGGGCGAAAGCGCCAGAGATTCTGGGCCCTGCCCCGATCGCCTTACGAACGCCTTACAAACGCCTGGCGTGCTTTGCCCTGGCGGGCAAATGCCCCGGGTGGACACTGAGCGCAGTACCTGAGGAAATTAGAGTGAGGTTTGACTCAGGGACAAGCCTGCCAAACTATGCACTATGGCAGCTGAATGGGGGCATGGGGTCCTCATGTCTCAGGGATCTGCTTCTCTTATCCAAAACATGTTTCCTCCCACCATCCTTAGCACCTAGCATATGGTAATGAGTGGAGCCCCTATACTTCCCCCTTTGCACATTCGTCAATTCCCAGATCTCTGTGGCAGACAGGGCAAATGTATCTATGTGAGAGAGAGAGGGAGCCAGAGAGAGTGAGAGAGAGAGAGGGAGCAGGCTCTGACAGCCACAATGAGAGAAAAGTGAAGTTGCATCCCCTCAAGTACTCCCCTGCACCCATCAACACAACAGCAAAGTTAGCTTGCATGTTCCCCGCTCTCCCCACTAACCTCACCCACCCACCCACCCACCCTACTCTCTTTCAGGACTTGCAGAGTGCCTAGAGACCCAGGAAATGATGGCAGCGCAGCATGGTACAAACACAAATATCAAAATAGAACTATTCCCCTACTGTCTACAAAACCAAGGAACTACTTCACCTTTGTTTTTTTCCACTTCACATTAAAAAAGAGAAAGACGTCCTTCGTTGGCCCTTTTTACGCACTACCATTCGGTTTACACATTTCATCCTGTTGAGTCTCCCAGTCGGCAAAAGCTATATATTTGGGTGGGTGATCCCAATGAAGTCAATGGAAATAGAGAAGGTGTTAGAAGGGTGATGATTGTGTGCTGCTAGTGTCTTCCCCTTGAAGTCCATAGAGGGCATGGCCTTGACTAGGGGGTGGTCGAAACGGCCGTTAATTTGCTCAGCAGAAACAATGCAGAATTCTGGGCAAATTCTGCCACTTCGCCTGCTCTGCCCACACAGAGAAATTGCCAATTTCAGGCTTTTTCTCCCTGAAATTCTGTTTTTTATGGGAAATTTTGTTTTTTGGTGGCCCCAAAAAGTTTCAGACTGAAAACAGATAGTTTGTGAAAAAAACACTGTTTCAGATGGTTTGCCAGAAGACATTTATTTTTTCCATTAAATTTTGTTTTAGCGGTCAAAAACATGATATTTCAGGGAAAAAACACATTTCAGGAAGCAAAATCTGCATAGAAAATTGGCACAACAGCTAAAAAAAGTCCCTGCAGGCAGAACAGAGCTGGAGGCGCATTTAGGCAATATCGTTCCACCAGCAGTGAGGATAACTTTGCCCACCCCTAGCCTTGACTAGGGGACTGAAAATGAATCTACAGGGACTGGTCACAAAGTCCATATGAGGGTGGTATGTCGGGAGCTATGCTTTTTCCTTTCTTATTGGCGTTTCTGTTTTCACACCTTAACCTACCTGTTTTCACTGCAGTTTCTGGGCCCTATTTTTCACATCTTCTGTTTTTGAGCCCAGCCACAGGCCTCAGAGAAGGCTGGTGCACCTTGAGGCCTGAAGGCTTCCTCCACCAGTAGCAGGGCCCCAGGGCTTCTGACAGCAGCAGAGGCCCTGTGAGGAGTGGCCTCGAGCGATCAGGCAGGCTCAGCTGAGCCACCTCCTCTGGCCTGGGTCCTGTTCCTGGGGCTCCCAGCTCTGTCTGCCTTGACCTCTCCATGCCCCCTGCTCCAGGGCTCACCTGCTGCCGTCGCCGTGCCAACGGAACCCTCAGGCTGGGCAGAGCATTGTGAAATGACAGCCTCCCCTCCCCCGCCGCTGGGGCCTGGGCCCAGGGCTGGGAGCTTGCAAGGCAAAGGCACACCTCAGCTCAGCTTCTCCTGAGCTGCTCCAGAGCTCGACCCCTCAGGGCCCCGGGGCCCGAGGGCTGGTGCTGAGAGCCAGTAAGGACGATTTATTGGAAGGTCCTTTCCTTCTTGGTGACTCCTACAAACCATTTTAAGCTCTGTACATATACAAAAGCAACATGTGTCATGCCATTTGGGACATGCTGTTCACATGTCTAGCTCCACTAAAACCCTCCTCAGCATATTTCCGAGCCATCAAGGATGAACCAAGAAAAGTGCAGGGCCCTGACAAATCTGCTTCCCCGGCACAGCTTTAACAGACATCTGAGTGTCACACTACATGACCGGTCCAGGCCAGGGCAACAGCAGGGGAAGCTTCACTCACACAGTGCTACAGCAGGGGCTTCCCTCCTACTGAACGGGTGCAGCAGGACAAACTCCTGTCACAGAGAATGGGCGCAACCTCACTGCAAGCTTCATTCACACATGGTCTGGCTAAAGACAGCAAATCAAGCCTCCTACATTGGGCACACTGCACTTTAAAGGGTTAGGCATTGGAAGGCAGAGCTATCCCTCTGCCTCGCACATACTGGAGACCCTGAAGGGCCTCCTCCAGATTGCATTGTTACTGGATCGCCGACCTATCCCCCTGCCCCAAACCTCTCCCATTTACTCTGTCAACATGCTTCTCCTTACCTTCCTGCAAATACAGCACCCCTCTAGTCCCAACTGGTGGAACACCAAGCTTCATGGGGCACTTGAAGGTATCCAGTCTCCACCTTTTATCTGTCCTGCTCCTCATTTCACCATGAAGAACCACTGGCAGCATTTCAGCATCATTTTGAAACTGAAGTTATGGAACAGCTACAAAACCAGGGGAATGGCGGCAGGGGGATTTCATTCCATTTCATTCTGTCCTTTGGCTGTGTGCGCAGTGTCAGAAGAGTTTGAGGACTGCAGAAGACACCGGAACAGATTTCTGGGCGAAAGCGCCAGAGATTCTGGGCCCTGCCCCGATCGCCTTACGAACGCCTTACAAACGCCTGGCGTGCTTTGCCCTGGCGGGCAAATGCCCCGGGTGGACACTGAGCGCAGTACCTGAGGAAATTAGAGTGAGGTTTGACTCAGGGACAAGCCTGCCAAACTATGCACTATGGCAGCTGAATGGGGGCATGGGGTCCTCATGTCTCAGGGATCTGCTTCTCTTATCCAAAACATGTTTCCTCCCACCATCCTTAGCACCTAGCATATGGTAATGAGTGGAGCCCCTATACTTCCCCCTTTGCACATTCGTCAATTCCCAGATCTCTGTGGCAGACAGGGCAAATGTATCTATGTGAGAGAGAGAGGGAGCCAGAGAGAGTGAGAGAGAGAGAGGGAGCAGGCTCTGACAGCCACAATGAGAGAAAAGTGAAGTTGCATCCCCTCAAGTACTCCCCTGCACCCATCAACACAACAGCAAAGTTAGCTTGCATGTTCCCCGCTCTCCCCACTAACCTCACCCACCCACCCACCCACCCTACTCTCTTTCAGGACTTGCAGAGTGCCTAGAGACCCAGGAAATGATGGCAGCGCAGCATGGTACAAACACAAATATCAAAATAGAACTATTCCCCTACTGTCTACAAAACCAAGGAACTACTTCACCTTTGTTTTTTTCCACTTCACATTAAAAAAGAGAAAGACGTCCTTCGTTGGCCCTTTTTACGCACTACCATTCGGTTTACACATTTCATCCTGTTGAGTCTCCCAGTCGGCAAAAGCTATATATTTGGGTGGGTGATCCCAATGAAGTCAATGGAAATAGAGAAGGTGTTAGAAGGGTGATGATTGTGTGCTGCTAGTGTCTTCCCCTTGAAGTCCATAGAGGGCATGGCCTTGACTAGGGGGTGGTCGAAACGGCCGTTAATTTGCTCAGCAGAAACAATGCAGAATTCTGGGCAAATTCTGCCACTTCGCCTGCTCTGCCCACACAGAGAAATTGCCAATTTCAGGCTTTTTCTCCCTGAAATTCTGTTTTTTATGGGAAATTTTGTTTTTTGGTGGCCCCAAAAAGTTTCAGACTGAAAACAGATAGTTTGTGAAAAAAACACTGTTTCAGATGGTTTGCCAGAAGACATTTATTTTTTCCATTAAATTTTGTTTTAGCGGTCAAAAACATGATATTTCAGGGAAAAAACACATTTCAGGAAGCAAAATCTGCATAGAAAATTGGCACAACAGCTAAAAAAAGTCCCTGCAGGCAGAACAGAGCTGGAGGCGCATTTAGGCAATATCGTTCCACCAGCAGTGAGGATAACTTTGCCCACCCCTAGCCTTGACTAGGGGACTGAAAATGAATCTACAGGGACTGGTCACAAAGTCCATATGAGGGTGGTATGTCGGGAGCTATGCTTTTTCCTTTCTTATTGGCGTTTCTGTTTTCACACCTTAACCTACCTGTTTTCACTGCAGTTTCTGGGCCCTATTTTTCACATCTTCTGTTTTTGAGCCCAGCCACAGGCCTCAGAGAAGGCCGGTGCACCTTGAGGCCTGAAGGCTCCCTCCACCAGTAGCAGGGCCCCAGGGCTTCTGACAGCAGCAGAGGCCCTGTGAGGAGTGGCCTCGAGCGATCAGGCGGGCTCCTGTGAGCCACCTCCACTGGCCTGGGTCCTGTTCCTGGGGCTCCCAGCTCTGTCTGCCTTGACCTCTCCATGCCCCCTGCTCCAGGGCTCACCTGCTGCCGTCGCCGTGCCAACGGAACCCTCAGGCTGGGCAGAGCATTGTGAAATGACAGCCTCCCCTCCCCCGCCGCTGGGGCCTGGGCCCAGGGCTGGGAGCTTGCAAGGCAAAGGCACACCTCAGCTCAGCTTCTCATGAGCTGCTCCAGAGCTCGACCCCTCAGGGCCCCGGGGCCCGAGGGCTGGTGCTGAGAGCCAGTAAGGACGATTTATTGGAAGGTCCTTTCCTTCTTGGTGACTCCTACAAACCATTTTAAGCTCTGTACATATACAAAAGCAACATGTGTCATGCCATTTGGGACATGCTGTTCACATGTCTAGCTCCACTAAAACCCTCCTCAGCATATTTCCGAGCCATCAAGGATGAACCAAGAAAAGTGCAGGGCCCTGACAAATCTGCTTCACCGTCACAGCTTCAACAGACATCTGAGTGTCACACTACATGACAGGTCCGGCCGAGGGCGACAGCGGGGGAAGCTTCACTCAACCAGTGCTACAACAGGGGCTTCCCTCCTACTGAACGGGTGCAGCAGGACAAACTCCTGTCACAGAGAATGGGCGCAACCTCACTGCAAGCTTCATTCACACATGGTCTGGCTAAAGACAGCAAATCAAGCCTCCTACATTGGGCACACTGCACTTTAAAGGGTTAGGCATTGGAAGGCAGAGCTATCCCTCTGCCTCGCACATACTGGAGACCCTGAAGGGCCTCCTCCAGATTGCATTGTTACTGGATCGCCGACCTATCCCCCTGCCCCAAACCTCTCCCATTTACTCTGTCAACATGCTTCTCCTTACCTTCCTGCAAATACAGCACCCCTCTAGTCCCAACTGGTGGAACACCAAGCTTCATGGGGCACTTGAAGGTATCCAGTCTCCACCTTTTATCTGTCCTGCTCCTCATTTCACCATGAAGAACCACTGGCAGCATTTCAGCATCATTTTGAAACTGAAGTTATGGAACAGCTACAAAACCAGGGGAATGGCGGCAGGGGGATTTCATTCCATTTCATTCTGTCCTTTGGCTGTGTGCGCAGTGTCAGAAGAGTTTGAGGACTGCAGAAGACACCGGAACAGATTTCTGGGCGAAAGCGCCAGAGATTCTGGGCCCTGCCCCGATCGCCTTACGAACGCCTTACAAACGCCTGGCGTGCTTTGCCCTGGCGGGCAAATGCCCCGGGTGGACACTGAGCGCAGTACCTGAGGAAATTAGAGTGAGGTTTGACTCAGGGACAAGCCTGCCAAACTATGCACTATGGCAGCTGAATGGGGGCATGGGGTCCTCATGTCTCAGGGATCTGCTTCTCTTATCCAAAACATGTTTCCTCCCACCATCCTTAGCACCTAGCATATGGTAATGAGTGGAGCCCCTATACTTCCCCCTTTGCACATTCGTCAATTCCCAGATCTCTGTGGCAGACAGGGCAAATGTATCTATGTGAGAGAGAGAGGGAGCCAGAGAGAGTGAGAGAGAGAGAGGGAGCAGGCTCTGACAGCCACAATGAGAGAAAAGTGAAGTTGCATCCCCTCAAGTACTCCCCTGCACCCATCAACACAACAGCAAAGTTAGCTTGCATGTTCCCCGCTCTCCCCACTAACCTCACCCACCCACCCACCCACCCTACTCTCTTTCAGGACTTGCAGAGTGCCTAGAGACCCAGGAAATGATGGCAGCGCAGCATGGTACAAACACAAATATCAAAATAGAACTATTCCCCTACTGTCTACAAAACCAAGGAACTACTTCACCTTTGTTTTTTTCCACTTCACATTAAAAAAGAGAAAGACGTCCTTCGTTGGCCCTTTTTACGCACTACCATTCGGTTTACACATTTCATCCTGTTGAGTCTCCCAGTCGGCAAAAGCTATATATTTGGGTGGGTGATCCCAATGAAGTCAATGGAAATAGAGAAGGTGTTAGAAGGGTGATGATTGTGTGCTGCTAGTGTCTTCCCCTTGAAGTCCATAGAGGGCATGGCCTTGACTAGGGGGTGGTCGAAACGGCCGTTAATTTGCTCAGCAGAAACAATGCAGAATTCTGGGCAAATTCTGCCACTTCGCCTGCTCTGCCCACACAGAGAAATTGCCAATTTCAGGCTTTTTCTCCCTGAAATTCTGTTTTTTATGGGAAATTTTGTTTTTTGGTGGCCCCAAAAAGTTTCAGACTGAAAACAGATAGTTTGTGAAAAAAACACTGTTTCAGATGGTTTGCCAGAAGACATTTATTTTTTCCATTAAATTTTGTTTTAGCGGTCAAAAACATGATATTTCAGGGAAAAAACACATTTCAGGAAGCAAAATCTGCATAGAAAATTGGCACAACAGCTAAAAAAAGTCCCTGCAGGCAGAACAGAGCTGGAGGCGCATTTAGGCAATATCGTTCCACCAGCAGTGAGGATAACTTTGCCCACCCCTAGCCTTGACTAGGGGACTGAAAATGAATCTACAGGGACTGGTCACAAAGTCCATATGAGGGTGGTATGTCGGGAGCTATGCTTTTTCCTTTCTTATTGGCGTTTCTGTTTTCACACCTTAACCTACCTGTTTTCACTGCAGTTTCTGGGCCCTATTTTTCACATCTTCTGTTTTTGAGCCCAGCCACAGGCCTCAGAGAAGGCCGGTGCACCTTGAGGCCTGAAGGCTTCCTCCACCAGTAGCAGGGCCCCAGGGCTTCTGACAGCAGCAGAGGCCCTGTGAGGAGTGGCCTCGAGCGATCAGGCAGGCTCAGCTGAGCCACCTCCTCTGGCCTGGGTCCTGTTCCTGGGGCTCCCAGCTCTGTCTGCCTTGACCTCTCCATGCCCCCTGCTCCAGGGCTCACCTGCTGCCGTCGCCGTGCCAACGGAACCCTCAGGCTGGGCAGAGCATTGTGAAATGACAGCCTCCCCTCCCCCGCCGGGGCCTGGGCCCAGGGCTGGGAGCTTGCAAGGCAAAGACACACCTCAGCTCAGCTTCTCCTGAGCTGCTCCAGAGCTCGACCCCTCAGGGCCCCGGGGCCCGAGGGCTGGTGCTGAGAGCCAGTAAGGACGATTTATTGGAAGGTCCTTTCCTTCTTGGTGACTCCTACAAACCATTTTAAGCTCTGTACATATACAAAAGCAACATGTGTCATGCCATTTGGGACATGCTGTTCACATGTCTAGCTCCACTAAAACCCTCCTCAGCATATTTCCGAGCCATCAAGGATGAACCAAGAAAAGTGCAGGGCCCTGACAAATCTGCTTCACCGTCACAGCTTCAACAGACATCTGAGTGTCACACTACATGACAGGTCCGGCCGAGGGCGACAGCGGGGGAAGCTTCACTCAACCAGTGCTACAACAGGGGCTTCCCTCCTACTGAACGGGTGCAGCAGGACAAACTCCTGTCACAGAGAATGGGCGCAACCTCACTGCAAGCTTCATTCACACATGGTCTGGCTAAAGACAGCAAATCAAGCCTCCTACATTGGGCACACTGCACTTTAAAGGGTTAGGCATTGGAAGGCAGAGCTATCCCTCTGCCTCGCACATACTGGAGACCCTGAAGGGCCTCCTCCAGATTGCATTGTTACTGGATCGCCGACCTATCCCCCTGCCCCAAACCTCTCCCATTTACTCTGTCAACATGCTTCTCCTTACCTTCCTGCAAATACAGCACCCCTCTAGTCCCAACTGGTGGAACACCAAGCTTCATGGGGCACTTGAAGGTATCCAGTCTCCACCTTTTATCTGTCCTGCTCCTCATTTCACCATGAAGAACCACTAGCAGCATTTCAGCATCATTTTGAAACTGAAGTTATGGAACAGCTACAAAACCAGGGGAATGGCGGCAGGGGGATTTCATTCCATTTCATTCTGTCCTTTGGCTGTGTGCGCAGTGTCAGAAGAGTTTGAGGACTGCAGAAGACACCGGAACAGATTTCTGGGCGAAAGCGCCAGAGATTCTGGGCCCTGCCCCGATCGCCTTACGAACGCCTTACAAACGCCTGGCGTGCTTTGCCCTGGCGGGCAAATGCCCCGGGTGGACACTGAGCGCAGTACCTGAGGAAATTAGAGTGAGGTTTGACTCAGGGACAAGCCTGCCAAACTATGCACTATGGCAGCTGAATGGGGGCATGGGGTCCTCATGTCTCAGGGATCTGCTTCTCTTATCCAAAACATGTTTCCTCCCACCATCCTTAGCACCTAGCATATGGTAATGAGTGGAGCCCCTATACTTCCCCCTTTGCACATTCGTCAATTCCCAGATCTCTGTGGCAGACAGGGCAAATGTATCTATGTGAGAGAGAGAGGGAGCCAGAGAGAGTGAGAGAGAGAGAGGGAGCAGGCTCTGACAGCCACAATGAGAGAAAAGTGAAGTTGCATCCCCTCAAGTACTCCCCTGCACCCATCAACACAACAGCAAAGTTAGCTTGCATGTTCCCCGCTCTCCCCACTAACCTCACCCACCCACCCACCCACCCACCCTACTCTCTTTCAGGACTTGCAGAGTGCCTAGAGACCCAGGAAATGATGGCAGCGCAGCATGGTACAAACACAAATATCAAAATAGAACTATTCCCCTACTGTCTACAAAACCAAGGAACTACTTCACCTTTGTTTTTTTCCACTTCACATTAAAAAAGAGAAAGACGTCCTTCGTTGGCCCTTTTTACGCACTACCATTCGGTTTACACATTTCATCCTGTTGAGTCTCCCAGTCGGCAAAAGCTATATATTTGGGTGGGTGATCCCAATGAAGTCAATGGAAATAGAGAAGGTGTTAGAAGGGTGATGATTGTGTGCTGCTAGTGTCTTCCCCTTGAAGTCCATAGAGGGCATGGCCTTGACTAGGGGGTGGTCGAAACGGCCGTTAATTTGCTCAGCAGAAACAATGCAGAATTCTGGGCAAATTCTGCCACTTCGCCTGCTCTGCCCACACAGAGAAATTGCCAATTTCAGGCTTTTTCTCCCTGAAATTCTGTTTTTTATGGGAAATTTTGTTTTTTGGTGGCCCCAAAAAGTTTCAGACTGAAAACAGATAGT
The DNA here is from genome assembly GCF_040938575.1 of Ambystoma mexicanum. Lineage (NCBI taxonomy): Eukaryota > Metazoa > Chordata > Amphibia > Caudata > Ambystomatidae > Ambystoma > Ambystoma mexicanum. Next base: position 414,423 of record NW_027182350.1, read on the forward strand.
TTGTGAAAAAAACACTGTTTCAGATGGTTTGCCAGAAGACATTTATTTTTTCCATTAAATTTTGTTTTAGCGGTCAAAAACATGATATTTCAGGGAAAAAACACATTTCAGGAAGCAAAATCTGCATAGAAAATTGGCACAACAGCTAAAAAAAGTCCCTGCAGGCAGAACAGAGCTGGAGGCGCATTTAGGCAATATGGTTCCACCAGCAGTGAGGATAACTTTGCCCACCCCTAGCCTTGACTAGGGGACTGAAAATGAATCTACAGGGACTGGTCACAAAGTCCATATGAGGGTGGTATGTCGGGAGCTATGCTTTTTCCTTTCTTATTGGCGTTTCTGTTTTCACACCTTAACCTACCTGTTTTCACTGCGGTTTCTGGGCCCTATTTTTCACATCTTCTGTTTTTGAGCCCAGTCACAGGCCTCAGTGAAGGCCAGTGCACCTTGAGGCCTGAAGGCTTCTTCCAGCAGTAGCAGGGCCCCAGGGCTTCTGACAGCAGCAGAGGCCCTGTGAGGAGTGGCCTCGAGCGATCAGGCGGGCTCCGGCGAGTCACCCCCTCCGGCCTGGGTCCTGTTCCTGGGGCTCCCAGCTCTGTCTGCCTCAACCTCTCCATGCCCCCTGCTCCAGGGCTCACCTGCTGCCGTCGCCGTGCCAACGGAACCCTCAGGCTGGGCAGAGCATTGTGAAATGACAGCCTCCCCTCCCCCGCCGGGGCCTGGGCCCAGGGCTGGGAGCTTGCAAGGCAAAGACACACCTCAGCTCAGCTTCTCCTGAGCTGCTCCAGAGCTCGACCCCTCAGGGCCCCGGGGCCCGAGGGCTGGTGCTGAGAGCCAGTAAGGACGATTTATTGGAAGGTCCTTTCCTTCTTGGTGACTCCTACAAACCATTTTAAGCTCTGTACATATACAAAAGCAACATGTGTCATGCCATTTGGGACATGCTGTTCACATGTCTAGCTCCACTAAAACCCTCCTCAGCATATTTCCGAGCCATCAAGGATGAACCAAGAAAAGTGCAGGGCCCTGACAAATCTGCTTCACCGTCACAGCTTCAACAGACATCTGAGTGTCACACTACATGACAGGTCCGGCCGAGGGCGACAGCGGGGGAAGCTTCACTCAACCAGTGCTACAACAGGGGCTTCCCTCCTACTGAACGGGTGCAGCAGGACAAACTCCTGTCACAGAGAATGGGCGCAACCTCACTGCAAGCTTCATTCACACATGGTCTGGCTAAAGACAGCAAATCAAGCCTCCTACATTGGGCACACTGCACTTTAAAGGGTTAGGCATTGGAAGGCAGAGCTATCCCTCTGCCTCGCACATACTGGAGACCCTGAAGGGCCTCCTCCAGATTGCATTGTTACTGGATCGCCGACCTATCCCCCTGCCCCAAACCTCTCCCATTTACTCTGTCAACATGCTTCTCCTTACCTTCCTGCAAATACAGCACCCCTCTAGTCCCAACTGGTGGAACACCAAGCTTCATGGGGCACTTGAAGGTATCCAGTCTCCACCTTTTATCTGTCCTGCTCCTCATTTCACCATGAAGAACCACTGGCAGCATTTCAGCATCATTTTGAAACTGAAGTTATGGAACAGCTACAAAACCAGGGGAATGGCGGCAGGGGGATTTCATTCCATTTCATTCTGTCCTTTGGCTGTGTGCGCAGTGTCAGAAGAGTTTGAGGACTGCAGAAGACACGGAACAGATTTCTGGGCGAAAGCGCCAGAGATTCTGGGCCCTGCCCCGATCGCCTTACGAACGCCTTACAAACGCCTGGCGTGCTTTGCCCTGGCGGGCAAATGCCCCGGGTGGACACTGAGCGCAGTACCTGAGGAAATTAGAGTGAGGTTTGACTCAGGGACAAGCCTGCCAACCTATGCACTATGGCAGCTGAATGGGGGCATGGGGTCCTCATGTCTCAGGGATCTGCTTCTCTTATCCAAAACATGTTTCCTCCCACCATCCTTAGCACCTAGCATATGGTAATGAGTGGAGCCCCTATACTCCCCCCTTTGCACATTCGTCAATTCCCAGATCTCTGTGGCAGACAGGGCAAATGTATCTATGTGAGAGAGAGAGGGAGCCAGAGAGAGTGAGAGAGAGAGAGGGAGCAGGCTCTGACAGCCACAATGAGAGAAAAGTGAAGTTGCATCCCCTCAAGTACTCCCCTGCACCCATCAACACAACAGCAAAGTTAGCTTGCATGTTCCCCGCTCTCCCCACTAACCTCACCCACCCACCCACCCACCCTACTCTCTTTCAGGACTTGCAGAGTGCCTAGAGACCCAGGAAATGATGGCAGCGCAGCATGGTACAAACACAAATATCAAAATAGAACTATTCCCCTACTGTCTACAAAACCAAGGAACTACTTCACCTTTGTTTTTTTCCACTTCACATTAAAAAAGAGAAAGACGTCCTTCGTTGGCCCTTTTTACGCACTACCATTCGGTTTACACATTTCATCCTGTTGAGTCTCCCAGTCGGCAAAAGCTATATATTTGGGTGGGTGATCCCAATGAAGTCAATGGAAATAGAGAAGGTGTTAGAAGGGTGATGATTGTGTGCTGCTAGTGTCTTCCCCTTGAAGTCCATAGAGGGCATGGCCTTGACTAGGGGGTGGTCGAAACGGCCGTTAATTTGCTCAGCAGAAACAATGCAGAATTCTGGGCAAATTCTGCCACTTCGCCTGCTCTGCCCACACAGAGAAATTGCCAATTTCAGGCTTTTTCTCCCTGAAATTCTGTTTTTTATGGGAAATTTTGTTTTTTGGTGGCCCCAAAAAGTTTCAGACTGAAAACAGATAGTTTGTGAAAAAAACACTGTTTCAGATGGTTTGCCAGAAGACATTTATTTTTTCCATTAAATTTTGTTTTAGCGGTCAAAAACATGATATTTCAGGGAAAAAACACATTTCAGGAAGCAAAATCTGCATAGAAAATTGGCACAACAGCTAAAAAAAGTCCCTGCAGGCAGAACAGAGCTGGAGGCGCATTTAGGCAATATCGTTCCACCAGCAGTGAGGATAACTTTGCCCACCCCTAGCCTTGACTAGGGGACTGAAAATGAATCTACAGGGACTGGTCACAAAGTCCATATGAGGGTGGTGTGTCAGGAGCTATGCTTTTTCCTTTCTTATTGGCGTTTCTGTTTTCACACCTTAACCTACCTGTTTTCACTGCAGTTTCTGGGCCCTATTTTTCACATCTTCTGTTTTTGAGCCCAGCCACAGGCCTCAGAGAAGGCCGGTGCACCTTGAGGCCTGAAGGCTTCCTCCACCAGTAGCAGGGCCCCAGGGCTTCTGACAGCAGCAGAGGCCCTGTGAGGAGTGGCCTCGAGCAATCAGGCAGGCTCAGCTGAGCCACCTCCTCTGGCCTGGGTCCTGTTCCTGGGGCTCCCAGCTCTGTCTGCCTTGACCTCTCCATGCCCCCTGCTCCAGGGCTCACCTGCTGCCGTCGCCGTGCCAACGGAACCCTCAGGCTGGGCAGAGCATTGTGAAATGACAGCCTCCCCTCCCCCGCCGGGGCCTGGGCCCAGGGCTGGGAGCTTGCAAGGCAAAGACACACCTCAGCTCAGCTTCTCCTGAGCTGCTCCAGAGCTCGACCCCTCAGGGCCCCGGGGCCCGAGGGCTGGTGCTGAGAGCCAGTAAGGACGATTTATTGGAAGGTCCTTTCCTTCTTGGTGACTCCTACAAACCATTTTAAGCTCTGTACATATACAAAAGCAACATGTGTCATGCCATTTGGGACATGCTGTTCACATGTCTAGCTCCACTAAAACCCTCCTCAGCATATTTCCGAGCCATCAAGGATGAACCAAGAAAAGTGCAGGGCCCTGACAAATCTGCTTCACCGTCACAGCTTCAACAGACATCTGAGTGTCACACTACATGACAGGTCCGGCCGAGGGCGACAGCGGGGGAAGCTTCACTCAACCAGTGCTACAACAGGGGCTTCCCTCCTACTGAACGGGTGCAGCAGGACAAACTCCTGTCACAGAGAATGGGCGCAACCTCACTGCAAGCTTCATTCACACATGGTCTGGCTAAAGACAGCAAATTAAGCCTCCTACATTGGGCACACTGCACTTTAAAGGGTTAGGCATTGGAAGGCAGAGCTATCCCTCTGCCTCGCACATACTGGAGACCCTGAAGGGCCTCCTCCAGATTGCATTGTTACTGGATCGCCGACCTATCCCCCTGCCCCAAACCTCTCCCATTTACTCTGTCAACATGCTTCTCCTTACCTTCCTGCAAATACAGCACCCCTCTAGTCCCAACTGGTGGAACACCAAGCTTCATGGGGCACTTGAAGGTATCCAGTCTCCACCTTTTATCTGTCCTGCTCCTCATTTCACCATGAAGAACCACTGGCAGCATTTCAGCATCATTTTGAAACTGAAGTTATGGAACAGCTACAAAACCAGGGGAATGGCGGCAGGGGGATTTCATTCCATTTCATTCTGTCCTTTGGCTGTGTGCGCAGTGTCAGAAGAGTTTGAGGACTGCAGAAGACACGGAACAGATTTCTGGGCGAAAGCGCCAGAGATTCTGGGCCCTGCCCCGATCGCCTTACGAACGCCTTACAAACGCCTGGCGTGCTTTGCCCTGGCGGGCAAATGCCCCGGGTGGACACTGAGCGCAGTACCTGAGGAAATTAGAGTGAGGTTTGACTCAGGGACAAGCCTGCCAACCTATGCACTATGGCAGCTGAATGGGGGCATGGGGTCCTCATGTCTCAGGGATCTGCTTCTCTTATCCAAAACATGTTTCCTCCCACCATCCTTAGCACCTAGCATATGGTAATGAGTGGAGCCCCTATACTCCCCCCTTTGCACATTCGTCAATTCCCAGATCTCTGTGGCAGACAGGGCAAATGTATCTATGTGAGAGAGAGAGGGAGCCAGAGAGAGTGAGAGAGAGAGAGGGAGCAGGCTCTGACAGCCACAATGAGAGAAAAGTGAAGTTGCATCCCCTCAAGTACTCCCCTGCACCCATCAACACAACAGCAAAGTTAGCTTGCATGTTCCCCGCTCTCCCCACTAACCTCACCCACCCACCCACCCACCCTACTCTCTTTCAGGACTTGCAGAGTGCCTAGAGACCCAGGAAATGATGGCAGCGCAGCATGGTACAAACACAAATATCAAAATAGAACTATTCCCCTACTGTCTACAAAACCAAGGAACTACTTCACCTTTGTTTTTTTCCACTTCACATTAAAAAAGAGAAAGACGTCCTTCGTTGGCCCTTTTTACGCACTACCATTCGGTTTACACATTTCATCCTGTTGAGTCTCCCAGTCGGCAAAAGCTATATATTTGGGTGGGTGATCCCAATGAAGTCAATGGAAATAGAGAAGGTGTTAGAAGGGTGATGATTGTGTGCTGCTAGTGTCTTCCCCTTGAAGTCCATAGAGGGCATGGCCTTGACTAGGGGGTGGTCGAAACGGCCGTTAATTTGCTCAGCAGAAACAATGCAGAATTCTGGGCAAATTCTGCCACTTCGCCTGCTCTGCCCACACAGAGAAATTGCCAATTTCAGGCTTTTTCTCCCTGAAATTCTGTTTTTTATGGGAAATTTTGTTTTTTGGTGGCCCCAAAAAGTTTCAGACTGAAAACAGATAGTTTGTGAAAAAAACACTGTTTCAGATGGTTTGCCAGAAGACATTTATTTTTTCCATTAAATTTTGTTTTAGCGGTCAAAAACATGATATTTCAGGGAAAAAACACATTTCAGGAAGCAAAATCTGCATAGAAAATTGGCACAACAGCTAAAAAAAGTCCCTGCAGGCAGAACAGAGCTGGAGGCGCATTTAGGCAATATCGTTCCACCAGCAGTGAGGATAACTTTGCCCACCCCTAGCCTTGACTAGGGGACTGAAAATGAATCTACAGGGACTGGTCACAAAGTCCATATGAGGGTGGTATGTCGGGAGCTATGCTTTTTCCTTTCTTATTGGCGTTTCTGTTTTCACACCTTAACCTACCTGTTTTCACTGCAGTTTCTGGGCCCTATTTTTCACATCTTCTGTTTTTGAGCCCAGCCACAGGCCTCAGAGAAGGCCGGTGCACCTTGAGGCCTGAAGGCTTCCTCCACCAGTAGCAGGGCCCCAGGGCTTCTGACAGCAGCAGAGGCCCTGTGAGGAGTGGCCTCGAGCGATCAGGCAGGCTCAGCTGAGCCACCTCCTCTGGCCTGGGTCCTGTTCCTGGGGCTCCCAGCTCTGTCTGCCTTGACCTCTCCATGCCCCCTGCTCCAGGGCTCACCTGCTGCCGTCGCCGTGCCAACGGAACCCTCAGGCTGGGCAGAGCATTGTGAAATGACAGCCTCCCCTCCCCCGCCGGGGCCTGGGCCCAGGGCTGGGAGCTTGCAAGGCAAAGACACACCTCAGCTCAGCTTCTCCTGAGCTGCTCCAGAGCTCGACCCCTCAGGGCCCCGGGGCCCGAGGGCTGGTGCTGAGAGCCAGTAAGGACGATTTATTGGAAGGTCCTTTCCTTCTTGGTGACTCCTACAAACCATTTTAAGCTCTGTACATATACAAAAGCAACATGTGTCATGCCATTTGGGACATGCTGTTCACATGTCTAGCTCCACTAAAACCCTCCTCAGCATATTTCCGAGCCATCAAGGATGAACCAAGAAAAGTGCAGGGCCCTGACAAATCTGCTTCACCGTCACAGCTTCAACAGACATCTGAGTGTCACACTACATGACAGGTCCGGCCGAGGGCGACAGCGGGGGAAGCTTCACTCAACCAGTGCTACAACAGGGGCTTCCCTCCTACTGAACGGGTGCAGCAGGACAAACTCCTGTCACAGAGAATGGGCGCAACCTCACTGCAAGCTTCATTCACACATGGTCTGGCTAAAGACAGCAAATCAAGCCTCCTACATTGGGCACACTGCACTTTAAAGGGTTAGGCATTGGAAGGCAGAGCTATCCCTCTGCCTCGCACATACTGGAGACCCTGAAGGGCCTCCTCCAGATTGCATTGTTACTGGATCGCCGACCTATCCCCCTGCCCCAAACCTCTCCCATTTACTCTGTCAACATGCTTCTCCTTACCTTCCTGCAAATACAGCACCCCTCTAGTCCCAACTGGTGGAACACCAAGCTTCATGGGGCACTTGAAGGTATCCAGTCTCCACCTTTTATCTGTCCTGCTCCTCATTTCACCATGAAGAACCACTGGCAGCATTTCAGCATCATTTTGAAACTGAAGTTATGGAACAGCTACAAAACCAGGGGAATGGCGGCAGGGGGATTTCATTCCATTTCATTCTGTCCTTTGGCTGTGTGCGCAGTGTCAGAAGAGTTTGAGGACTGCAGAAGACACCGGAACAGATTTCTGGGCGAAAGCGCCAGAGATTCTGGGCCCTGCCCCGATCGCCTTACGAACGCCTTACAAACGCCTGGCGTGCTTTGCCCTGGCGGGCAAATGCCCCGGGTGGACACTGAGCGCAGTACCTGAGGAAATTAGAGTGAGGTTTGACTCAGGGACAAGCCTGCCAAACTATGCACTATGGCAGCTGAATGGGGGCATGGGGTCCTCATGTCTCAGGGATCTGCTTCTCTTATCCAAAACATGTTTCCTCCCACCATCCTTAGCACCTAGCATATGGTAATGAGTGGAGCCCCTATACTTCCCCCTTTGCACATTCGTCAATTCCCAGATCTCTGTGGCAGACAGGGCAAATGTATCTATGTGAGAGAGAGAGGGAGCCAGAGAGAGTGAGAGAGAGAGAGGGAGCAGGCTCTGACAGCCACAATGAGAGAAAAGTGAAGTTGCATCCCCTCAAGTACTCCCCTGCACCCATCAACACAACAGCAAAGTTAGCTTGCATGTTCCCCGCTCTCCCCACTAACCTCACCCACCCACCCACCCACCCTACTCTCTTTCAGGACTTGCAGAGTGCCTAGAGACCCAGGAAATGATGGCAGCGCAGCATGGTACAAACACAAATATCAAAATAGAACTATTCCCCTACTGTCTACAAAACCAAGGAACTACTTCACCTTTGTTTTTTTCCACTTCACATTAAAAAAGAGAAAGACGTCCTTCGTTGGCCCTTTTTACGCACTACCATTCGGTTTACACATTTCATCCTGTTGAGTCTCCCAGTCGGCAAAAGCTATATATTTGGGTGGGTGATCCCAATGAAGTCAATGGAAATAGAGAAGGTGTTAGAAGGGTGATGATTGTGTGCTGCTAGTGTCTTCCCCTTGAAGTCCATAGAGGGCATGGCCTTGACTAGGGGGTGGTCGAAACGGCCGTTAATTTGCTCAGCAGAAACAATGCAGAATTCTGGGCAAATTCTGCCACTTCGCCTGCTCTGCCCACACAGAGAAATTGCCAATTTCAAGCTTTTTCTCCCTGAAATTCTGTTTTTTATGGGAAATTTTGTTTTTTGGTGGCCCCAAAAAGTTTCAGACTGAAAACAGATAGTTTGTGAAAAAAACACTGTTTCAGATGGTTTGCCAGAAGACATTTATTTTTTCCATTAAATTTTGTTTTAGCGGTCAAAAACATGATATTTCAGGGAAAAAACACATTTCAGGAAGCAAAATCTGCATAGAAAATTGGCACAACAGCTAAAAAAAGTCCCTGCAGGCAGAACAGAGCTGGAGGCGCATTTAGGCAATATCGTTCCACCAGCAGTGAGGATAACTTTGCCCACCCCTAGCCTTGACTAGGGGACTGAAAATGAATCTACAGGGACTGGCCACAATGTCCATATGAGGGTGGTATGTCGGGAGCTATGCTTTTTCCTTTCTTATTGGCGTTTCTGTTTTCACACCTTAACCTACCTGTTTTCACTGCAGTTTCTGGGCCCTATTTTTCACATCTTCTGTTTTTGAGCCCAGCCACAGGCCTCAGAGAAGGCTGGTGCACCTTGAGGCCTGAAGGCTCCCTCCACCAGTAGCAGGGCCCCAGGGCTTCTGACAGCAGCAGAGGCCCTGTGAGGAGTGGCCTCGAGCGATCAGGCAGGCTCAGCTGAGCCACCTCCTCTGGCCTGGGTCCTGTTCCTGGGGCTCCCAGCTCTGTCTGCCTTGACCTCTCCATGCCCCCTGCTCCAGGGCTCACCTGCTGCCGTCGCCGTGCCAACGGAACCCTCAGGCTGGGCAGAGCATTGTGAAATGACAGCCTCCCCTCCCCCGCCGCTGGGGCCTGGGCCCAGGGCTGGGAGCTTGCAAGGCAAAGGCACACCTCAGCTCAGCTTCTCCTGAGCTGCTCCAGAGCTCGACCCCTCAGGGCCCCGGGGCCCGAGGGCTGGTGCTGAGAGCCAGTAAGGACGATTTATTGGAAGGTCCTTTCCTTCTTGGTGACTCCTACAAACCATTTTAAGCTCTGTACATATACAAAAGCAACATGTGTCATGCCATTTGGGACATGCTGTTCACATGTCTAGCTCCACTAAAACCCTCCTCAGCATATTTCCGAGCCATCAAGGATGAACCAAGAAAAGTGCAGGGCCCTGACAAATCTGCTTCACCGTCACAGCTTCAACAGACATCTGAGTGTCACACTACATGACAGGTCCGGCCGAGGGCGACAGCGGGGGAAGCTTCACTCAACCAGTGCTACAACAGGGGCTTCCCTCCTACTGAACGGGTGCAGCAGGACAAACTCCTGTCACAGAGAATGGGCGCAACCTCACTGCAAGCTTCATTCACACATGGTCTGGCTAAAGACAGCAAATCAAGCCTCCTACATTGGGCACACTGCACTTTAAAGGGTTAGGCATTGGAAGGCAGAGCTATCCCTCTGCCTCGCACATACTGGAGACCCTGAAGGGCCTCCTCCAGATTGCATTGTTACTGGATCGCCGACCTATCCCCCTGCCCCAAACCTCTCCCATTTACTCTGTCAACATGCTTCTCCTTACCTTCCTGCAAATACAGCACCCCTCTAGTCCCAACTGGTGGAACACCAAGCTTCATGGGGCACTTGAAGGTATCCAGTCTCCACCTTTTATCTGTCCTGCTCCTCATTTCACCATGAAGAACCACTGGCAGCATTTCAGCATCATTTTGAAACTGAAGTTATGGAACAGCTACAAAACCAGGGGAATGGCGGCAGGGGGATTTCATTCCATTTCATTCTGTCCTTTGGCTGTGTGCGCAGTGTCAGAAGAGTTTGAGGACTGCAGAAGACACCGGAACAGATTTCTGGGCGAAAGCGCCAGAGATTCTGGGCCCTGCCCCGATCGCCTTACGAACGCCTTACAAACGCCTGGCGTGCTTTGCCCTGGCGGGCAAATGCCCCGGGTGGACACTGAGCGCAGTACCTGAGGAAATTAGAGTGAGGTTTGACTCAGGGACAAGCCTGCCAAACTATGCACTATGGCAGCTGAATGGGGGCATGGGGTCCTCATGTCTCAGGGATCTGCTTCTCTTATCCAAAACATGTTTCCTCCCACCATCCTTAGCACCTAGCATATGGTAATGAGTGGAGCCCCTATACTTCCCCCTTTGCACATTCGTCAATTCCCAGATCTCTGTGGCAGACAGGGCAAATGTATCTATGTGAGAGAGAGAGGGAGCCAGAGAGAGTGAGAGAGAGAGAGGGAGCAGGCTCTGACAGCCACAATGAGAGAAAAGTGAAGTTGCATCCCCTCAAGTACTCCCCTGCACCCATCAACACAACAGCAAAGTTAGCTTGCATGTTCCCCGCTCTCCCCACTAACCTCACCCACCCACCCACCCACCCTACTCTCTTTCAGGACTTGCAGAGTGCCTAGAGACCCAGGAAATGATGGCAGCGCAGCATGGTACAAACACAAATATCAAAATAGAACTATTCCCCTACTGTCTACAAAACCAAGGAACTACTTCACCTTTGTTTTTTTCCACTTCACATTAAAAAAGAGAAAGACGTCCTTCGTTGGCCCTTTTTACGCACTACCATTCGGTTTACACATTTCATCCTGTTGAGTCTCCCAGTCGGCAAAAGCTATATATTTGGGTGGGTGATCCCAATGAAGTCAATGGAAATAGAGAAGGTGTTAGAAGGGTGATGATTGTGTGCTGCTAGTGTCTTCCCCTTGAAGTCCATAGAGGGCATGGCCTTGACTAGGGGGTGGTCGAAACGGCCGTTAATTTGCTCAGCAGAAACAATGCAGAATTCTGGGCAAATTCTGCCACTTCGCCTGCTCTGCCCACACAGAGAAATTGCCAATTTCAGGCTTTTTCTCCCTGAAATTCTGTTTTTTATGGGAAATTTTGTTTTTTGGTGGCCCCAAAAAGTTTCAGACTGAAAACAGATAGTTTGTGAAAAAAACACTGTTTCAGATGGTTTGCCAGAAGACATTTATTTTTTCCATTAAATTTTGTTTTAGCGGTCAAAAACATGATATTTCAGGGAAAAAACACATTTCAGGAAGCAAAATCTGCATAGAAAATTGGCACAACAGCTAAAAAAAGTCCCTGCAGGCAGAACAGAGCTGGAGGCGCATTTAGGCAATATCGTTCCACCAGCAGTGAGGATAACTTTGCCCACCCCTAGCCTTGACTAGGGGACTGAAAATGAATCTACAGGGACTGGCCACAATGTCCATATGAGGGTGGTATGTCGGGAGCTATGCTTTTTCCTTTCTTATTGGCGTTTCTGTTTTCACACCTTAACCTACCTGTTTTCACTGCAGTTTCTGGGCCCTATTTTTCACATCTTCTGTTTTTGAGCCCAGCCACAGGCCTCAGAGAAGGCTGGTGCACCTTGAGGCCTGAAGGCTCCCTCCACCAGTAGCAGGGCCCCAGGGCTTCTGACAGCAGCAGAGGCCCTGTGAGGAGTGGCCTCGAGCGATCAGGCAGGCTCAGCTGAGCCACCTCCTCTGGCCTGGGTCCTGTTCCTGGGGCTCCCAGCTCTGTCTGCCTTGACCTCTCCATGCCCCCTGCTCCAGGGCTCACCTGCTGCCGTCGCCGTGCCAACGGAACCCTCAGGCTGGGCAGAGCATTGTGAAATGACAGCCTCCCCTCCCCCGCCGCTGGGGCCTGGGCCCAGGGCTGGGAGCTTGCAAGGCAAAGGCACACCTCAGCTCAGCTTCTCCTGAGCTGCTCCAGAGCTCGACCCCTCAGGGCCCCGGGGCCCGAGGGCTGGTGCTGAGAGCCAGTAAGGACGATTTATTGGAAGGTCCTTTCCTTCTTGGTGACTCCTACAAACCATTTTAAGCTCTGTACATATACAAAAGCAACATGTGTCATGCCATTTGGGACATGCTGTTCACATGTCTAGCTCCACTAAAACCCTCCTCAGCATATTTCCGAGCCATCAAGGATGAACCAAGAAAAGTGCAGGGCCCTGACAAATCTGCTTCACCGTCACAGCTTCAACAGACATCTGAGTGTCACACTACATGACAGGTCCGGCCGAGGGCGACAGCGGGGGAAGCTTCACTCAACCAGTGCTACAACAGGGGCTTCCCTCCTACTGAACGGGTGCAGCAGGACAAACTCCTGTCACAGAGAATGGGCGCAACCTCACTGCAAGCTTCATTCACACATGGTCTGGCTAAAGACAGCAAATCAAGCCTCCTACATTGGGCACACTGCACTTTAAAGGGTTAGGCATTGGAAGGCAGAGCTATCCCTCTGCCTCGCACATACTGGAGACCCTGAAGGGCCTCCTCCAGATTGCATTGTTACTGGATCGCCGACCTATCCCCCTGCCCCAAACCTCTCCCATTTACTCTGTCAACATGCTTCTCCTTACCTTCCTGCAAATACAGCACCCCTCTAGTCCCAACTGGTGGAACACCAAGCTTCATGGGGCACTTGAAGGTATCCAGTCTCCACCTTTTATCTGTCCTGCTCCTCATTTCACCATGAAGAACCACTGGCAGCATTTCAGCATCATTTTGAAACTGAAGTTATGGAACAGCTACAAAACCAGGGGAATGGCGGCAGGGGGATTTCATTCCATTTCATTCTGTCCTTTGGCTGTGTGCGCAGTGTCAGAAGAGTTTGAGGACTGCAGAAGACACCGGAACAGATTTCTGGGCGAAAGCGCCAGAGATTCTGGGCCCTGCCCCGATCGCCTTACGAACGCCTTACAAACGCCTGGCGTGCTTTGCCCTGGCGGGCAAATGCCCCGGGTGGACACTGAGCGCAGTACCTGAGGAAATTAGAGTGAGGTTTGACTCAGGGACAAGCCTGCCAAACTATGCACTATGGCAGCTGAATGGGGGCATGGGGTCCTCATGTCTCAGGGATCTGCTTCTCTTATCCAAAACATGTTTCCTCCCACCATCCTTAGCACCTAGCATATGGTAATGAGTGGAGCCCCTATACTTCCCCCTTTGCACATTCGTCAATTCCCAGATCTCTGTGGCAGACAGGGCAAATGTATCTATGTGAGAGAGAGAGGGAGCCAGAGAGAGTGAGAGAGAGAGAGGGAGCAGGCTCTGACAGCCACAATGAGAGAAAAGTGAAGTTGCATCCCCTCAAGTACTCCCCTGCACCCATCAACACAACAGCAAAGTTAGCTTGCATGTTCCCCGCTCTCCCCACTAACCTCACCCACCCACCCACCCACCCTACTCTCTTTCAGGACTTGCAGAGTGCCTAGAGACCCAGGAAATGATGGCAGCGCAGCATGGTACAAACACAAATATCAAAATAGAACTATTCCCCTACTGTCTACAAAACCAAGGAACTACTTCACCTTTGTTTTTTTCCACTTCACATTAAAAAAGAGAAAGACGTCCTTCGTTGGCCCTTTTTACGCACTACCATTCGGTTTACACATTTCATCCTGTTGAGTCTCCCAGTCGGCAAAAGCTATATATTTGGGTGGGTGATCCCAATGAAGTCAATGGAAATAGAGAAGGTGTTAGAAGGGTGATGATTGTGTGCTGCTAGTGTCTTCCCCTTGAAGTCCATAGAGGGCATGGCCTTGACTAGGGGGTGGTCGAAACGGCCGTTAATTTGCTCAGCAGAAACAATGCAGAATTCTGGGCAAATTCTGCCACTTCGCCTGCTCTGCCCACACAGAGAAATTGCCAATTTCAGGCTTTTTCTCCCTGAAATTCTGTTTTTTATGGGAAATTTTGTTTTTTGGTGGCCCCAAAAAGTTTCAGACTGAAAACAGATAGTTTGTGAAAAAAACACTGTTTCAGATGGTTTGCCAGAAGACATTTATTTTTTCCATTAAATTTTGTTTTAGCGGTCAAAAACATGATATTTCAGGGAAAAAACACATTTCAGGAAGCAAAATCTGCATAGAAAATTGGCACAACAGCTAAAAAAAGTCCCTGCAGGCAGAACAGAGCTGGAGGCGCATTTAGGCAATATCGTTCCACCAGCAGTGAGGATAACTTTGCCCACCCCTAGCCTTGACTAGGGGACTGGAAATGAATCTACAGGGACTGGTCACAAAGTCCATATGAGGGTGGTATGTCGGGAGCTATGCTTTTTCCTTTCTTATTGGCGTTTCTGTTTTCACACCTTAACCTACCTGTTTTCACTGCAGTTTCTGGGCCCTATTTTTCACATCTTCTGTTTTTGAGCCCAGCCACAGGCCTCAGAGAAGGCTGGTGCACCTTGAGGCCTGAAGGCTTCCTCCACCAGTAGCAGGGCCCCAGGGCTTCTGACAGCAGCAGAGGCCCTGTGAGGAGTGGCCTCGAGCGATCAGGCAGGCTCAGCTGAGCCACCTCCTCTGGCCTGGGTCCTGTTCCTGGGGCTCCCAGCTCTGTCTGCCTTGACCTCTCCATGCCCCCTGCTCCAGGGCTCACCTGCTGCCGTCGCCGTGCCAACGGAACCCTCAGGCTGGGCAGAGCATTGTGAAATGACAGCCTCCCCTCCCCCGCCGCTGGGGCCTGGGCCCAGGGCTGGGAGCTTGCAAGGCAAAGACACACCTCAGCTCAGCTTCTCCTGAGCTGCTCCAGAGCTCGACCCCTCAGGGCCCCGGGGCCCGAGGGCTGGTGCTGAGAGCCAGTAAGGACGATTTATTGGAAGGTCCTTTCCTTCTTGGTGACTCCTACAAACCATTTTAAGCTCTGTACATATACAAAAGCAACATGTGTCATGCCATTTGGGACATGCTGTTCACATGTCTAGCTCCACTAAAACCCTCCTCAGCATATTTCCGAGCCATCAAGGATGAACCAAGAAAAGTGCAGGGCCCTGACAAATCTGCTTCACCGTCACAGCTTCAACAGACATCTGAGTGTCACACTACATGACAGGTCCGGCCGAGGGCGACAGCGGGGGAAGCTTCACTCAACCAGTGCTACAACAGGGGCTTCCCTCCTACTGAACGGGTGCAGCAGGACAAACTCCTGTCACAGAGAATGGGCGCAACCTCACTGCAAGCTTCATTCACACATGGTCTGGCTAAAGACAGCAAATCAAGCCTCCTACATTGGGCACACTGCACTTTAAAGGGTTAGGCATTGGAAGGCAGAGCTATCCCTCTGCCTCGCACATACTGGAGACCCTGAAGGGCCTCCTCCAGATTGCATTGTTACTGGATCGCCGACCTATCCCCCTGCCCCAAACCTCTCCCATTTACTCTGTCAACATGCTTCTCCTTACCTTCCTGCAAATACAGCACCCCTCTAGTCCCAACTGGTGGAACACCAAGCTTCATGGGGCACTTGAAGGTATCCAGTCTCCACCTTTTATCTGTCCTGCTCCTCATTTCACCATGAAGAACCACTGGCAGCATTTCAGCATCATTTTGAAACTGAAGTTATGGAACAGCTACAAAACCAGGGGAATGGCGGCAGGGGGATTTCATTCCATTTCATTCTGTCCTTTGGCTGTGTGCGCAGTGTCAGAAGAGTTTGAGGACTGCAGAAGACACCGGAACAGATTTCTGGGCGAAAGCGCCAGAGATTCTGGGCCCTGCCCCGATCGCCTTACGAACGCCTTACAAACGCCTGGCGTGCTTTGCCCTGGCGGGCAAATGCCCCGGGTGGACACTGAGCGCAGTACCTGAGGAAATTAGAGTGAGGTTTGACTCAGGGACAAGCCTGCCAAACTATGCACTATGGCAGCTGAATGGGGGCATGGGGTCCTCATGTCTCAGGGATCTGCTTCTCTTATCCAAAACATGTTTCCTCCCACCATCCTTAGCACCTAGCATATGGTAATGAGTGGAGCCCCTATACTTCCCCCTTTGCACATTCGTCAATTCCCAGATCTCTGTGGCAGACAGGGCAAATGTATCTATGTGAGAGAGAGAGGGAGCCAGAGAGAGTGAGAGAGAGAGAGGGAGCAGGCTCTGACAGCCACAATGAGAGAAAAGTGAAGTTGCATCCCCTCAAGTACTCCCCTGCACCCATCAACACAACAGCAAAGTTAGCTTGCATGTTCCCCGCTCTCCCCACTAACCTCACCCACCCACCCACCCACCCTACTCTCTTTCAGGACTTGCAGAGTGCCTAGAGACCCAGGAAATGATGGCAGCGCAGCATGGTACAAACACAAATATCAAAATAGAACTATTCCCCTACTGTCTACAAAACCAAGGAACTACTTCACCTTTGTTTTTTTCCACTTCACATTAAAAAAGAGAAAGACGTCCTTCGTTGGCCCTTTTTACGCACTACCATTCGGTTTACACATTTCATCCTGTTGAGTCTCCCAGTCGGCAAAAGCTATATATTTGGGTGGGTGATCCCAATGAAGTCAATGGAAATAGAGAAGGTGTTAGAAGGGTGATGATTGTGTGCTGCTAGTGTCTTCCCCTTGAAGTCCATAGAGGGCATGGCCTTGACTAGGGGGTGGTCGAAACGGCCGTTAATTTGCTCAGCAGAAACAATGCAGAATTCTGGGCAAATTCTGCCACTTCGCCTGCTCTGCCCACACAGAGAAATTGCCAATTTCAGGCTTTTTCTCCCTGAAATTCTGTTTTTTATGGGAAATTTTGTTTTTTGGTGGCCCCAAAAAGTTTCAGACTGAAAACAGATAGTTTGTGAAAAAAACACTGTTTCAGATGGTTTGCCAGAAGACATTTATTTTTTCCATTAAATTTTGTTTTAGCGGTCAAAAACATGATATTTCAGGGAAAAAACACATTTCAGGAAGCAAAATCTGCATAGAAAATTGGCACAACAGCTAAAAAAAGTCCCTGCAGGCAGAACAGAGCTGGAGGCGCATTTAGGCAATATCGTTCCACCAGCAGTGAGGATAACTTTGCCCACCCCTAGCCTTGACTAGGGGACTGAAAATGAATCTACAGGGACTGGTCACAAAGTCCATATGAGGGTGGTATGTCGGGAGCTATGCTTTTTCCTTTCTTATTGGCGTTTCTGTTTTCACACCTTAACCTACCTGTTTTCACTGCAGTTTCTGGGCCCTATTTTTCACATCTTCTGTTTTTGAGCCCAGTCACAGGCCTCAGAGAAGGCCGGTGCCCTTTGAGGCCTGAATGCTTCCTCCGCCAGTAGCAGGGCCCCAGGGCTTCTGACAGCAGCAGAGGCCCTGTGAGGAGTGGCCTCGAGCGATCAGGCAGGCTCAGCTGAGCCACCTCCTCTGGCCTGGGTCCTGTTCCTGGGGCTCCCAGCTCTGTCTGCCTTGACCTCTCCATGCCCCCTGCTCCAGGGCTCACCTGCTGCCGTCGCCGTGCCAACGGAACCCTCAGGCTGGGCAGAGCATTGTGAAATGACAGCCTCCCCTCCCCCGCCGCTGGGGCCTGGGCCCAGGGCTGGGAGCTTGCAAGGCAAAGACACACCTCAGCTCAGCTTCTCCTGAGCTGCTCCAGAGCTCGACCCCTCAGGGCCCCGGGGCCCGAGGGCTGGTGCTGAGAGCCAGTAAGGACGATTTATTGGAAGGTCCTTTCCTTCTTGGTGACTCCTACAAACCATTTTAAGCTCTGTACATATACAAAAGCAACATGTGTCATGCCATTTGGGACATGCTGTTCACATGTCTAGCTCCACTAAAACCCTCCTCAGCATATTTCCGAGCCATCAAGGATGAACCAAGAAAAGTGCAGGGCCCTGACAAATCTGCTTCACCGTCACAGCTTCAACAGACATCTGAGTGTCACACTACATGACAGGTCCGGCCGAGGGCGACAGCGGGGGAAGCTTCACTCAACCAGTGCTACAACAGGGGCTTCCCTCCTACTGAACGGGTGCAGCAGGACAAACTCCTGTCACAGAGAATGGGCGCAACCTCACTGCAAGCTTCATTCACACATGGTCTGGCTAAAGACAGCAAATCAAGCCTCCTACATTGGGCACACTGCACTTTAAAGGGTTAGGCATTGGAAGGCAGAGCTATCCCTCTGCCTCGCACATACTGGAGACCCTGAAGGGCCTCCTCCAGATTGCATTGTTACTGGATCGCCGACCTATCCCCCTGCCCCAAACCTCTCCCATTTACTCTGTCAACATGCTTCTCCTTACCTTCCTGCAAATACAGCACCCCTCTAGTCCCAACTGGTGGAACACCAAGCTTCATGGGGCACTTGAAGGTATCCAGTCTCCACCTTTTATCTGTCCTGCTCCTCATTTCACCATGAAGAACCACTGGCAGCATTTCAGCATCATTTTGAAACTGAAGTTATGGAACAGCTACAAAACCAGGGGAATGGCGGCAGGGGGATTTCATTCCATTTCATTCTGTCCTTTGGCTGTGTGCGCAGTGTCAGAAGAGTTTGAGGACTGCAGAAGACACCGGAACAGATTTCTGGGCGAAAGCGCCAGAGATTCTGGGCCCTGCCCCGATCGCCTTACGAACGCCTTACAAACGCCTGGCGTGCTTTGCCCTGGCGGGCAAATGCCCCGGGTGGACACTGAGCGCAGTACCTGAGGAAATTAGAGTGAGGTTTGACTCAGGGACAAGCCTGCCAAACTATGCACTATGGCAGCTGAATGGGGGCATGGGGTCCTCATGTCTCAGGGATCTGCTTCTCTTATCCAAAACATGTTTCCTCCCACCATCCTTAGCACCTAGCATATGGTAATGAGTGGAGCCCCTATACTTCCCCCTTTGCACATTCGTCAATTCCCAGATCTCTGTGGCAGACAGGGCAAATGTATCTATGTGAGAGAGAGAGGGAGCCAGAGAGAGTGAGAGAGAGAGAGGGAGCAGGCTCTGACAGCCACAATGAGAGAAAAGTGAAGTTGCATCCCCTCAAGTACTCCCCTGCACCCATCAACACAACAGCAAAGTTAGCTTGCATGTTCCCCGCTCTCCCCACTAACCTCACCCACCCACCCACCCACCCACCCTACTCTCTTTCAGGACTTGCAGAGTGCCTAGAGACCCAGGAAATGATGGCAGCGCAGCATGGTACAAACACAAATATCAAAATAGAACTATTCCCCTACTGTCTACAAAACCAAGGAACTACTTCACCTTTGTTTTTTTCCACTTCACATTAAAAAAGAGAAAGACGTCCTTCGTTGGCCCTTTTTACGCACTACCATTCGGTTTACACATTTCATCCTGTTGAGTCTCCCAGTCGGCAAAAGCTATATATTTGGGTGGGTGATCCCAATGAAGTCAATGGAAATAGAGAAGGTGTTAGAAGGGTGATGATTGTGTGCTGCTAGTGTCTTCCCCTTGAAGTCCATAGAGGGCATGGCCTTGACTAGGGGGTGGTCGAAACGGCCGTTAATTTGCTCAGCAGAAACAATGCAGAATTCTGGGCAAATTCTGCCACTTCGCCTGCTCTGCCCACACAGAGAAATTGCCAATTTCAGGCTTTTTCTCCCTGAAATTCTGTTTTTTATGGGAAATTTTGTTTTTTGGTGGCCCCAAAAAGTTTCAGACTGAAAACAGATAGTTTGTGAAAAAAACACTGTTTCAGATGGTTTGCCAGAAGACATTTATTTTTTCCATTAAATTTTGTTTTAGCGGTCAAAAACATGATATTTCAGGGAAAAAACACATTTCAGGAAGCAAAATCTGCATAGAAAATTGGCACAACAGCTAAAAAAAGTCCCTGCAGGCAGAACAGAGCTGGAGGCGCATTTAGGCAATATGGTTCCACCAGCAGTGAGGATAACTTTGCCCACCCCTAGCCTTGACTAGGGGACTGAAAATGAATCTACAGGGACTGGTCACAAAGTCCATATGAGGGTGGTATGTCGGGAGCTATGCTTTTTCCTTTCTTATTGGCGTTTCTGTTTTCACACCTTAACCTACCTGTTTTCACTGCAGTTTCTGGGCCCTATTTTTCACATCTTCTGTTTTTGAGCCCAGCCACAGGCCTCAGAGAAGGCCAGTGCACCTTGAGGCCTGAAGGCTTCCTCCAGCAGTAGCAGGGCCCCAGGGCTTCTGACAGCAACAGAGGCCCTGTGAGGAGTGGCCTCGAGCGATCAGGCAGGCTCAGCTGAGCCACCTCCTCTGGCCTGGGTCCTGTTCCTGGGGCTCCCAGCTCTGTCTGCCTTGACCTCTCCATGCCCCCTGCTCCAGGGCTCACCTGCTGCCGTCGCCGTGCCAACGGAACCCTCAGGCTGGGCAGAGCATTGTGAAATGACAGCCTCCCCTCCCCCGCCGGGGCCTGGGCCCAGGGCTGGGAGCTTGCAAGGCAAAGACACACCTCAGCTCAGCTTCTCCTGAGCTGCTCCAGAGCTCGACCCCTCAGGGCCCCGGGGCCCGAGGGCTGGTGCTGAGAGCCAGTAAGGACGATTTATTGGAAGGTCCTTTCCTTCTTGGTGACTCCTACAAACCATTTTAAGCTCTGTACATATACAAAAGCAACATGTGTCATGCCATTTGGGACATGCTGTTCACATGTCTAGCTCCACTAAAACCCTCCTCAGCATATTTCCGAGCCATCAAGGATGAACCAAGAAAAGTGCAGGGCCCTGACAAATCTGCTTCACCGTCACAGCTTCAACAGACATCTGAGTGTCACACTACATGACAGGTCCGGCCGAGGGCGACAGCGGGGGAAGCTTCACTCAACCAGTGCTACAACAGGGGCTTCCCTCCTACTGAACGGGTGCAGCAGGACAAACTCCTGTCACAGAGAATGGGCGCAACCTCACTGCAAGCTTCATTCACACATGGTCTGGCTAAAGACAGCAAATCAAGCCTCCTACATTGGGCACACTGCACTTTAAAGGGTTAGGCATTGGAAGGCAGAGCTATCCCTCTGCCTCGCACATACTGGAGACCCTGAAGGGCCTCCTCCAGATTGCATTGTTACTGGATCGCCGACCTATCCCCCTGCCCCAAACCTCTCCCATTTACTCTGTCAACATGCTTCTCCTTACCTTCCTGCAAATACAGCACCCCTCTAGTCCCAACTGGTGGAACACCAAGCTTCATGGGGCACTTGAAGGTATCCAGTCTCCACCTTTTATCTGTCCTGCTCCTCATTTCACCATGAAGAACCACTGGCAGCATTTCAGCATCATTTTGAAACTGAAGTTATGGAACAGCTACAAAACCAGGGGAATGGCGGCAGGGGGATTTCATTCCATTTCATTCTGTCCTTTGGCTGTGTGCGCAGTGTCAGAAGAGTTTGAGGACTGCAGAAGACACGGAACAGATTTCTGGGCGAAAGCGCCAGAGATTCTGGGCCCTGCCCCGATCGCCTTACGAACGCCTTACAAACGCCTGGCGTGCTTTGCCCTGGCGGGCAAATGCCCCGGGTGGACACTGAGCGCAGTACCTGAGGAAATTAGAGTGAGGTTTGACTCAGGGACAAGCCTGCCAACCTATGCACTATGGCAGCTGAATGGGGGCATGGGGTCCTCATGTCTCAGGGATCTGCTTCTCTTATCCAAAACATGTTTCCTCCCACCATCCTTAGCACCTAGCATATGGTAATGAGTGGAGCCCCTATACTCCCCCCTTTGCACATTCGTCAATTCCCAGATCTCTGTGGCAGACAGGGCAAATGTATCTATGTGAGAGAGAGAGGGAGCCAGAGAGAGTGAGAGAGAGAGAGGGAGCAGGCTCTGACAGCCACAATGAGAGAAAAGTGAAGTTGCATCCCCTCAAGTACTCCCCTGCACCCATCAACACAACAGCAAAGTTAGCTTGCATGTTCCCCGCTCTCCCCACTAACCTCACCCACCCACCCACCCACCCTACTCTCTTTCAGGACTTGCAGAGTGCCTAGAGACCCAGGAAATGATGGCAGCGCAGCATGGTACAAACACAAATATCAAAATAGAACTATTCCCCTACTGTCTACAAAACCAAGGAACTACTTCACCTTTGTTTTTTTCCACTTCACATTAAAAAAGAGAAAGACGTCCTTCGTTGGCCCTTTTTACGCACTACCATTCGGTTTACACATTTCATCCTGTTGAGTCTCCCAGTCGGCAAAAGCTATATATTTGGGTGGGTGATCCCAATGAAGTCAATGGAAATAGAGAAGGTGTTAGAAGGGTGATGATTGTGTGCTGCTAGTGTCTTCCCCTTGAAGTCCATAGAGGGCATGGCCTTGACTAGGGGGTGGTCGAAACGGCCGTTAATTTGCTCAGCAGAAACAATGCAGAATTCTGGGCAAATTCTGCCACTTCGCCTGCTCTGCCCACACAGAGAAATTGCCAATTTCAGGCTTTTTCTCCCTGAAATTCTGTTTTTTATGGGAAATTTTGTTTTTTGGTGGCCCCAAAAAGTTTCAGACTGAAAACAGATAGTTTGTGAAAAAAACACTGTTTCAGATGGTTTGCCAGAAGACATTTATTTTTTCCATTAAATTTTGTTTTAGCGGTCAAAAACATGATATTTCAGGGAAAAAACACATTTCAGGAAGCAAAATCTGCATAGAAAATTGGCACAACAGCTAAAAAAAGTCCCTGCAGGCAGAACAGAGCTGGAGGCGCATTTAGGCAATATCGTTCCACCAGCAGTGAGGATAACTTTGCCCACCCCTAGCCTTGACTAGGGGACTGAAAATGAATCTACAGGGACTGGTCACAAAGTCCATATGAGGGTGGTATGTCGGGAGCTATGCTTTTTCCTTTCTTATTGGCGTTTCTGTTTTCACACCTTAACCTACCTGTTTTCACTGCAGTTTCTGGGCCCTATTTTTCACATCTTCTGTTTTTGAGCCCAGCCACAGGCCTCAGAGAAGGCTGGTGCACCTTGAGGCCTGAAGGCTTCCTCCACCAGTAGCAGGGCCCCAGGGCTTCTGACAGCAGCAGAGGCCCTGTGAGGAGTGGCCTCGAGCGATCAGGCAGGCTCAGCTGAGCCACCTCCTCTGGCCTGGGTCCTGTTCCTGGGGCTCCCAGCTCTGTCTGCCTTGACCTCTCCATGCCCCCTGCTCCAGGGCTCACCTGCTGCCGTCGCCGTGCCAACGGAACCCTCAGGCTGGGCAGAGCATTGTGAAATGACAGCCTCCCCTCCCCCGCCGGGGCCTGGGCCCAGGGCTGGGAGCTTGCAAGGCAAAGACACACCTCAGCTCAGCTTCTCCTGAGCTGCTCCAGAGCTCGACCCCTCAGGGCCCCGGGGCCCGAGGGCTGGTGCTGAGAGCCAGTAAGGACGATTTATTGGAAGGTCCTTTCCTTCTTGGTGACTCCTACAAACCATTTTAAGCTCTGTACATATACAAAAGCAACATGTGTCATGCCATTTGGGACATGCTGTTCGCATGTCTAGCTCCACTAAAACCCTCCTCAGCATATTTCCGAGCCATCAAGGATGAACCAAGAAAAGTGCAGGGCCCTGACAAATCTGCTTCACCGTCACAGCTTCAACAGACATCTGAGTGTCACACTACATGACAGGTCCGGCCGAGGGCGACAGCGGGGGAAGCTTCACTCAACCAGTGCTACAACAGGGGCTTCCCTCCTACTGAACGGGTGCAGCAGGACAAACTCCTGTCACAGAGAATGGGCGCAACCTCACTGCAAGCTTCATTCACACATGGTCTGGCTAAAGACAGCAAATCAAGCCTCCTACATTGGGCACACTGCACTTTAAAGGGTTAGGCATTGGAAGGCAGAGCTATCCCTCTGCCTCGCACATACTGGAGACCCTGAAGGGCCTCCTCCAGATTGCATTGTTACTGGATCGCCGACCTATCCCCCTGCCCCAAACCTCTCCCATTTACTCTGTCAACATGCTTCTCCTTACCTTCCTGCAAATACAGCACCCCTCTAGTCCCAACTGGTGGAACACCAAGCTTCATGGGGCACTTGAAGGTATCCAGTCTCCACCTTTTATCTGTCCTGCTCCTCATTTCACCATGAAGAACCACTGGCAGCATTTCAGCATCATTTTGAAACTGAAGTTATGGAACAGCTACAAAACCAGGGGAATGGCGGCAGGGGGATTTCATTCCATTTCATTCTGTCCTTTGGCTGTGTGCGCAGTGTCAGAAGAGTTTGAGGACTGCAGAAGACACCGGAACAGATTTCTGGGCGAAAGCGCCAGAGATTCTGGGCCCTGCCCCGATCGCCTTACGAACGCCTTACAAACGCCTGGCGTGCTTTGCCCTGGCGGGCAAATGCCCCGGGTGGACACTGAGCGCAGTACCTGAGGAAATTAGAGTGAGGTTTGACTCAGGGACAAGCCTGCCAAACTATGCACTATGGCAGCTGAATGGGGGCATGGGGTCCTCATGTCTCAGGGATCTGCTTCTCTTATCCAAAACATGTTTCCTCCCACCATCCTTAGCACCTAGCATATGGTAATGAGTGGAGCCCCTATACTTCCCCCTTTGCACATTCGTCAATTCCCAGATCTCTGTGGCAGACAGGGCAAATGTATCTATGTGAGAGAGAGAGGGAGCCAGAGAGAGTGAGAGAGAGAGAGGGAGCAGGCTCTGACAGCCACAATGAGAGAAAAGTGAAGTTGCATCCCCTCAAGTACTCCCCTGCACCCATCAACACAACAGCAAAGTTAGCTTGCATGTTCCCCGCTCTCCCCACTAACCTCACCCACCCACCCACCCACCCTACTCTCTTTCAGGACTTGCAGAGTGCCTAGAGACCCAGGAAATGATGGCAGCGCAGCATGGTACAAACACAAATATCAAAATAGAACTATTCCCCTACTGTCTACAAAACCAAGGAACTACTTCACCTTTGTTTTTTTCCACTTCACATTAAAAAAGAGAAAGACGTCCTTCGTTGGCCCTTTTTACGCACTACCATTCGGTTTACACATTTCATCCTGTTGAGTCTCCCAGTCGGCAAAAGCTATATATTTGGGTGGGTGATCCCAATGAAGTCAATGGAAATAGAGAAGGTGTTAGAAGGGTGATGATTGTGTGCTGCTAGTGTCTTCCCCTTGAAGTCCATAGAGGGCATGGCCTTGACTAGGGGGTGGTCGAAACGGCCGTTAATTTGCTCAGCAGAAACAATGCAGAATTCTGGGCAAATTCTGCCACTTCGCCTGCTCTGCCCACACAGAGAAATTGCCAATTTCAGGCTTTTTCTCCCTGAAATTCTGTTTTTTATGGGAAATTTTGTTTTTTGGTGGCCCCAAAAAGTTTCAGACTGAAAACAGATAGTTTGTGAAAAAAACACTGTTTCAGATGGTTTGCCAGAAGACATTTATTTTTTCCATTAAATTTTGTTTTAGCGGTCAAAAACATGATATTTCAGGGAAAAAACACATTTCAGGAAGCAAAATCTGCATAGAAAATTGGCACAACAGCTAAAAAAAGTCCCTGCAGGCAGAACAGAGCTGGAGGCGCATTTAGGCAATATCGTTCCACCAGCAGTGAGGATAACTTTGCCCACCCCTAGCCTTGACTAGGGGACTGAAAATGAATCTACAGGGACTGGTCACAAAGTCCATATGAGGGTGGTATGTCGGGAGCTATGCTTTTTCCTTTCTTATTGGCGTTTCTGTTTTCACACCTTAACCTACCTGTTTTCACTGCAGTTTCTGGGCCCTATTTTTCACATCTTCTGTTTTTGAGCCCAGCCACAGGCCTCAGAGAAGGCTGGTGCACCTTGAGGCCTGAAGGCTTCCTCCACCAGTAGCAGGGCCCCAGGGCTTCTGACAGCAGCAGAGGCCCTGTGAGGAGTGGCCTCGAGCGATCAGGCAGGCTCAGCTGAGCCACCTCCTCTGGCCTGGGTCCTGTTCCTGGGGCTCCCAGCTCTGTCTGCCTTGACCTCTCCATGCCCCCTGCTCCAGGGCTCACCTGCTGCCGTCGCCGTGCCAACGGAACCCTCAGGCTGGGCAGAGCATTGTGAAATGACAGCCTCCCCTCCCCCGCCGCTGGGGCCTGGGCCCAGGGCTGGGAGCTTGCAAGGCAAAGGCACACCTCAGCTCAGCTTCTCCTGAGCTGCTCCAGAGCTCGACCCCTCAGGGCCCCGGGGCCCGAGGGCTGGTGCTGAGAGCCAGTAAGGACGATTTATTGGAAGGTCCTTTCCTTCTTGGTGACTCCTACAAACCATTTTAAGCTCTGTACATATACAAAAGCAACATGTGTCATGCCATTTGGGACATGCTGTTCACATGTCTAGCTCCACTAAAACCCTCCTCAGCATATTTCCGAGCCATCAAGGATGAACCAAGAAAAGTGCAGGGCCCTGACAAATCTGCTTCCCCGGCACAGCTTTAACAGACATCTGAGTGTCACACTACATGACCGGTCCAGGCCAGGGCAACAGCAGGGGAAGCTTCACTCACACAGTGCTACAGCAGGGGCTTCCCTCCTACTGAACGGGTGCAGCAGGACAAACTCCTGTCACAGAGAATGGGCGCAACCTCACTGCAAGCTTCATTCACACATGGTCTGGCTAAAGACAGCAAATCAAGCCTCCTACATTGGGCACACTGCACTTTAAAGGGTTAGGCATTGGAAGGCAGAGCTATCCCTCTGCCTCGCACATACTGGAGACCCTGAAGGGCCTCCTCCAGATTGCATTGTTACTGGATCGCCGACCTATCCCCCTGCCCCAAACCTCTCCCATTTACTCTGTCAACATGCTTCTCCTTACCTTCCTGCAAATACAGCACCCCTCTAGTCCCAACTGGTGGAACACCAAGCTTCATGGGGCACTTGAAGGTATCCAGTCTCCACCTTTTATCTGTCCTGCTCCTCATTTCACCATGAAGAACCACTGGCAGCATTTCAGCATCATTTTGAAACTGAAGTTATGGAACAGCTACAAAACCAGGGGAATGGCGGCAGGGGGATTTCATTCCATTTCATTCTGTCCTTTGGCTGTGTGCGCAGTGTCAGAAGAGTTTGAGGACTGCAGAAGACACCGGAACAGATTTCTGGGCGAAAGCGCCAGAGATTCTGGGCCCTGCCCCGATCGCCTTACGAACGCCTTACAAACGCCTGGCGTGCTTTGCCCTGGCGGGCAAATGCCCCGGGTGGACACTGAGCGCAGTACCTGAGGAAATTAGAGTGAGGTTTGACTCAGGGACAAGCCTGCCAAACTATGCACTATGGCAGCTGAATGGGGGCATGGGGTCCTCATGTCTCAGGGATCTGCTTCTCTTATCCAAAACATGTTTCCTCCCACCATCCTTAGCACCTAGCATATGGTAATGAGTGGAGCCCCTATACTTCCCCCTTTGCACATTCGTCAATTCCCAGATCTCTGTGGCAGACAGGGCAAATGTATCTATGTGAGAGAGAGAGGGAGCCAGAGAGAGTGAGAGAGAGAGAGGGAGCAGGCTCTGACAGCCACAATGAGAGAAAAGTGAAGTTGCATCCCCTCAAGTACTCCCCTGCACCCATCAACACAACAGCAAAGTTAGCTTGCATGTTCCCCGCTCTCCCCACTAACCTCACCCACCCACCCACCCACCCTACTCTCTTTCAGGACTTGCAGAGTGCCTAGAGACCCAGGAAATGATGGCAGCGCAGCATGGTACAAACACAAATATCAAAATAGAACTATTCCCCTACTGTCTACAAAACCAAGGAACTACTTCACCTTTGTTTTTTTCCACTTCACATTAAAAAAGAGAAAGACGTCCTTCGTTGGCCCTTTTTACGCACTACCATTCGGTTTACACATTTCATCCTGTTGAGTCTCCCAGTCGGCAAAAGCTATATATTTGGGTGGGTGATCCCAATGAAGTCAATGGAAATAGAGAAGGTGTTAGAAGGGTGATGATTGTGTGCTGCTAGTGTCTTCCCCTTGAAGTCCATAGAGGGCATGGCCTTGACTAGGGGGTGGTCGAAACGGCCGTTAATTTGCTCAGCAGAAACAATGCAGAATTCTGGGCAAATTCTGCCACTTCGCCTGCTCTGCCCACACAGAGAAATTGCCAATTTCAGGCTTTTTCTCCCTGAAATTCTGTTTTTTATGGGAAATTTTGTTTTTTGGTGGCCCCAAAAAGTTTCAGACTGAAAACAGATAGTTTGTGAAAAAAACACTGTTTCAGATGGTTTGCCAGAAGACATTTATTTTTTCCATTAAATTTTGTTTTAGCGGTCAAAAACATGATATTTCAGGGAAAAAACACATTTCAGGAAGCAAAATCTGCATAGAAAATTGGCACAACAGCTAAAAAAAGTCCCTGCAGGCAGAACAGAGCTGGAGGCGCATTTAGGCAATATCGTTCCACCAGCAGTGAGGATAACTTTGCCCACCCCTAGCCTTGACTAGGGGACTGAAAATGAATCTACAGGGACTGGTCACAAAGTCCATATGAGGGTGGTATGTCGGGAGCTATGCTTTTTCCTTTCTTATTGGCGTTTCTGTTTTCACACCTTAACCTACCTGTTTTCACTGCAGTTTCTGGGCCCTATTTTTCACATCTTCTGTTTTTGAGCCCAGCCACAGGCCTCAGAGAAGGCTGGTGCACCTTGAGGCCTGAAGGCTTCCTCCACCAGTAGCAGGGCCCCAGGGCTTCTGACAGCAGCAGAGGCCCTGTGAGGAGTGGCCTCGAGCGATCAGGCAGGCTCAGCTGAGCCACCTCCTCTGGCCTGGGTCCTGTTCCTGGGGCTCCCAGCTCTGTCTGCCTTGACCTCTCCATGCCCCCTGCTCCAGGGCTCACCTGCTGCCGTCGCCGTGCCAACGGAACCCTCAGGCTGGGCAGAGCATTGTGAAATGACAGCCTCCCCTCCCCCGCCGCTGGGGCCTGGGCCCAGGGCTGGGAGCTTGCAAGGCAAAGGCACACCTCAGCTCAGCTTCTCCTGAGCTGCTCCAGAGCTCGACCCCTCAGGGCCCCGGGGCCCGAGGGCTGGTGCTGAGAGCCAGTAAGGACGATTTATTGGAAGGTCCTTTCCTTCTTGGTGACTCCTACAAACCATTTTAAGCTCTGTACATATACAAAAGCAACATGTGTCATGCCATTTGGGACATGCTGTTCACATGTCTAGCTCCACTAAAACCCTCCTCAGCATATTTCCGAGCCATCAAGGATGAACCAAGAAAAGTGCAGGGCCCTGACAAATCTGCTTCACCGTCACAGCTTCAACAGACATCTGAGTGTCACACTACATGACAGGTCCGGCCGAGGGCGACAGCGGGGGAAGCTTCACTCAACCAGTGCTACAACAGGGGCTTCCCTCCTACTGAACGGGTGCAGCAGGACAAACTCCTGTCACAGAGAATGGGCGCAACCTCACTGCAAGCTTCATTCACACATGGTCTGGCTAAAGACAGCAAATCAAGCCTCCTACATTGGGCACACTGCACTTTAAAGGGTTAGGCATTGGAAGGCAGAGCTATCCCTCTGCCTCGCACATACTGGAGACCCTGAAGGGCCTCCTCCAGATTGCATTGTTACTGGATCGCCGACCTATCCCCCTGCCCCAAACCTCTCCCATTTACTCTGTCAACATGCTTCTCCTTACCTTCCTGCAAATACAGCACCCCTCTAGTCCCAACTGGTGGAACACCAAGCTTCATGGGGCACTTGAAGGTATCCAGTCTCCACCTTTTATCTGTCCTGCTCCTCATTTCACCATGAAGAACCACTGGCAGCATTTCAGCATCATTTTGAAACTGAAGTTATGGAACAGCTACAAAACCAGGGGAATGGCGGCAGGGGGATTTCATTCCATTTCATTCTGTCCTTTGGCTGTGTGCGCAGTGTCAGAAGAGTTTGAGGACTGCAGAAGACACCGGAACAGATTTCTGGGCGAAAGCGCCAGAGATTCTGGGCCCTGCCCCGATCGCCTTACGAACGCCTTACAAACGCCTGGCGTGCTTTGCCCTGGCGGGCAAATGCCCCGGGTGGACACTGAGCGCAGTACCTGAGGAAATTAGAGTGAGGTTTGACTCAGGGACAAGCCTGCCAAACTATGCACTATGGCAGCTGAATGGGGGCATGGGGTCCTCATGTCTCAGGGATCTGCTTCTCTTATCCAAAACATGTTTCCTCCCACCATCCTTAGCACCTAGCATATGGTAATGAGTGGAGCCCCTATACTTCCCCCTTTGCACATTCGTCAATTCCCAGATCTCTGTGGCAGACAGGGCAAATGTATCTATGTGAGAGAGAGAGGGAGCCAGAGAGAGTGAGAGAGAGAGAGGGAGCAGGCTCTGACAGCCACAATGAGAGAAAAGTGAAGTTGCATCCCCTCAAGTACTCCCCTGCACCCATCAACACAACAGCAAAGTTAGCTTGCATGTTCCCCGCTCTCCCCACTAACCTCACCCACCCACCCACCCACCCTACTCTCTTTCAGGACTTGCAGAGTGCCTAGAGACCCAGGAAATGATGGCAGCGCAGCATGGTACAAACACAAATATCAAAATAGAACTATTCCCCTACTGTCTACAAAACCAAGGAACTACTTCACCTTTGTTTTTTTCCACTTCACATTAAAAAAGAGAAAGACGTCCTTCGTTGGCCCTTTTTACGCACTACCATTCGGTTTACACATTTCATCCTGTTGAGTCTCCCAGTCGGCAAAAGCTATATATTTGGGTGGGTGATCCCAATGAAGTCAATGGAAATAGAGAAGGTGTTAGAAGGGTGATGATTGTGTGCTGCTAGTGTCTTCCCCTTGAAGTCCATAGAGGGCATGGCCTTGACTAGGGGGTGGTCGAAACGGCCGTTAATTTGCTCAGCAGAAACAATGCAGAATTCTGGGCAAATTCTGCCACTTCGCCTGCTCTGCCCACACAGAGAAATTGCCAATTTCAGGCTTTTTCTCCCTGAAATTCTGTTTTTTATGGGAAATTTTGTTTTTTGGTGGCCCCAAAAAGTTTCAGACTGAAAACAGATAGTTTGTGAAAAAAACACTGTTTCAGATGGTTTGCCAGAAGACATTTATTTTTTCCATTAAATTTTGTTTTAGCGGTCAAAAACATGATATTTCAGGGAAAAAACACATTTCAGGAAGCAAAATCTGCATAGAAAATTGGCACAACAGCTAAAAAAAGTCCCTGCAGGCAGAACAGAGCTGGAGGCGCATTTAGGCAATATCGTTCCACCAGCAGTGAGGATAACTTTGCCCACCCCTAGCCTTGACTAGGGGACTGAAAATGAATCTACAGGGACTGGTCACAAAGTCCATATGAGGGTGGTATGTCGGGAGCTATGCTTTTTCCTTTCTTATTGGCGTTTCTGTTTTCACACCTTAACCTACCTGTTTTCACTGCAGTTTCTGGGCCCTATTTTTCACATCTTCTGTTTTTGAGCCCAGCCACAGGCCTCAGAGAAGGCCGGTGCACCTTGAGGCCTGAAGGCTTCCTCCACCAGTAGCAGGGCCCCAGGGCTTCTGACAGCAGCAGAGGCCCTGTGAGGAGTGGCCTCGAGCGATCAGGCAGGCTCAGCTGAGCCACCTCCTCTGGCCTGGGTCCTGTTCCTGGGGCTCCCAGCTCTGTCTGCCTTGACCTCTCCATGCCCCCTGCTCCAGGGCTCACCTGCTGCCGTCGCCGTGCCAACGGAACCCTCAGGCTGGGCAGAGCATTGTGAAATGACAGCCTCCCCTCCCCCGCCGCTGGGGCCTGGGCCCAGGGCTGGGAGCTTGCAAGGCAAAGGCACACCTCAGCTCAGCTTCTCATGAGCTGCTCCAGAGCTCGACCCCTCAGGGCCCCGGGGCCCGAGGGCTGGTGCTGAGAGCCAGTAAGGACGATTTATTGGAAGGTCCTTTCCTTCTTGGTGACTCCTACAAACCATTTTAAGCTCTGTACATATACAAAAGCAACATGTGTCATGCCATTTGGGACATGCTGTTCACATGTCTAGCTCCACTAAAACCCTCCTCAGCATATTTCCGAGCCATCAAGGATGAACCAAGAAAAGTGCAGGGCCCTGACAAATCTGCTTCACCGTCACAGCTTCAACAGACATCTGAGTGTCACACTACATGACAGGTCCGGCCGAGGGCGACAGCGGGGGAAGCTTCACTCAACCAGTGCTACAACAGGGGCTTCCCTCCTACTGAACGGGTGCAGCAGGACAAACTCCTGTCACAGAGAATGGGCGCAACCTCACTGCAAGCTTCATTCACACATGGTCTGGCTAAAGACAGCAAATCAAGCCTCCTACATTGGGCACACTGCACTTTAAAGGGTTAGGCATTGGAAGGCAGAGCTATCCCTCTGCCTCGCACATACTGGAGACCCTGAAGGGCCTCCTCCAGATTGCATTGTTACTGGATCGCCGACCTATCCCCCTGCCCCAAACCTCTCCCATTTACTCTGTCAACATGCTTCTCCTTACCTTCCTGCAAATACAGCACCCCTCTAGTCCCAACTGGTGGAACACCAAGCTTCATGGGGCACTTGAAGGTATCCAGTCTCCACCTTTTATCTGTCCTGCTCCTCATTTCACCATGAAGAACCACTGGCAGCATTTCAGCATCATTTTGAAACTGAAGTTATGGAACAGCTACAAAACCAGGGGAATGGCGGCAGGGGGATTTCATTCCATTTCATTCTGTCCTTTGGCTGTGTGCGCAGTGTCAGAAGAGTTTGAGGACTGCAGAAGACACCGGAACAGATTTCTGGGCGAAAGCGCCAGAGATTCTGGGCCCTGCCCCGATCGCCTTACAAACGCCTGGCGTGCTTTGCCCTGGCGGGCAAATGCCCCGGGTGGACACTGAGCGCAGTACCTGAGGAAATTAGAGTGAGGTTTGACTCAGGGACAAGCCTGCCAAACTATGCACTATGGCAGCTGAATGGGGGCATGGGGTCCTCATGTCTCAGGGATCTGCTTCTCTTATCCAAAACATGTTTCCTCCCACCATCCTTAGCACCTAGCATATGGTAATGAGTGGAGCCCCTATACTTCCCCCTTTGCACATTCGTCAATTCCCAGATCTCTGTGGCAGACAGGGCAAATGTATCTATGTGAGAGAGAGAGGGAGCCAGAGAGAGTGAGAGAGAGAGAGGGAGCAGGCTCTGACAGCCACAATGAGAGAAAAGTGAAGTTGCATCCCCTCAAGTACTCCCCTGCACCCATCAACACAACAGCAAAGTTAGCTTGCATGTTCCCCGCTCTCCCCACTAACCTCACCCACCCACCCACCCACCCTACTCTCTTTCAGGACTTGCAGAGTGCCTAGAGACCCAGGAAATGATGGCAGCGCAGCATGGTACAAACACAAATATCAAAATAGAACTATTCCCCTACTGTCTACAAAACCAAGGAACTACTTCACCTTTGTTTTTTTCCACTTCACATTAAAAAAGAGAAAGACGTCCTTCGTTGGCCCTTTTTACGCACTACCATTCGGTTTACACATTTCATCCTGTTGAGTCTCCCAGTCGGCAAAAGCTATATATTTGGGTGGGTGATCCCAATGAAGTCAATGGAAATAGAGAAGGTGTTAGAAGGGTGATGATTGTGTGCTGCTAGTGTCTTCCCCTTGAAGTCCATAGAGGGCATGGCCTTGACTAGGGGGTGGTCGAAACGGCCGTTAATTTGCTCAGCAGAAACAATGCAGAATTCTGGGCAAATTCTGCCACTTCGCCTGCTCTGCCCACACAGAGAAATTGCCAATTTCAGGCTTTTTCTCCCTGAAATTCTGTTTTTTATGGGAAATTTTGTTTTTTGGTGGCCCCAAAAAGTTTCAGACTGAAAACAGATAGTTTGTGAAAAAAACACTGTTTCAGATGGTTTGCCAGAAGACATTTATTTTTTCCATTAAATTTTGTTTTAGCGGTCAAAAACATGATATTTCAGGGAAAAAACACATTTCAGGAAGCAAAATCTGCATAGAAAATTGGCACAACAGCTAAAAAAAGTCCCTGCAGGCAGAACAGAGCTGGAGGCGCATTTAGGCAATATCGTTCCACCAGCAGTGAGGATAACTTTGCCCACCCCTAGCCTTGACTAGGGGACTGAAAATGAATCTACAGGGACTGGTCACAAAGTCCATATGAGGGTGGTATGTCGGGAGCTATGCTTTTTCCTTTCTTATTGGCGTTTCTGTTTTCACACCTTAACCTACCTGTTTTCACTGCAGTTTCTGGGCCCTATTTTTCACATCTTCTGTTTTTGAGCCCAGCCACAGGCCTCAGAGAAGGCTGGTGCACCTTGAGGCCTGAAGGCTTCCTCCACCAGTAGCAGGGCCCCAGGGCTTCTGACAGCAGCAGAGGCCCTGTGAGGAGTGGCCTCGAGCGATCAGGCAGGCTCAGCTGAGCCACCTCCTCTGGCCTGGGTCCTGTTCCTGGGGCTCCCAGCTCTGTCTGCCTTGACCTCTCCATGCCCCCTGCTCCAGGGCTCACCTGCTGCCGTCGCCGTGCCAACGGAACCCTCAGGCTGGGCAGAGCATTGTGAAATGACAGCCTCCCCTCCCCCGCCGGGGCCTGGGCCCAGGGCTGGGAGCTTGCAAGGCAAAGACACACCTCAGCTCAGCTTCTCCTGAGCTGCTCCAGAGCTCGACCCCTCAGGGCCCCGGGGCCCGAGGGCTGGTGCTGAGAGCCAGTAAGGACGATTTATTGGAAGGTCCTTTCCTTCTTGGTGACTCCTACAAACCATTTTAAGCTCTGTACATATACAAAAGCAACATGTGTCATGCCATTTGGGACATGCTGTTCACATGTCTAGCTCCACTAAAACCCTCCTCAGCATATTTCCGAGCCATCAAGGATGAACCAAGAAAAGTGCAGGGCCCTGACAAATCTGCTTCACCGTCACAGCTTCAACAGACATCTGAGTGTCACACTACATGACAGGTCCGGCCGAGGGCGACAGCGGGGGAAGCTTCACTCAACCAGTGCTACAACAGGGGCTTCCCTCCTACTGAACGGGTGCAGCAGGACAAACTCCTGTCACAGAGAATGGGCGCAACCTCACTGCAAGCTTCATTCACACATGGTCTGGCTAAAGACAGCAAATCAAGCCTCCTACATTGGGCACACTGCACTTTAAAGGGTTAGGCATTGGAAGGCAGAGCTATCCCTCTGCCTCGCACATACTGGAGACCCTGAAGGGCCTCCTCCAGATTGCATTGTTACTGGATCGCCGACCTATCCCCCTGCCCCAAACCTCTCCCATTTACTCTGTCAACATGCTTCTCCTTACCTTCCTGCAAATACAGCACCCCTCTAGTCCCAACTGGTGGAACACCAAGCTTCATGGGGCACTTGAAGGTATCCAGTCTCCACCTTTTATCTGTCCTGCTCCTCATTTCACCATGAAGAACCACTGGCAGCATTTCAGCATCATTTTGAAACTGAAGTTATGGAACAGCTACAAAACCAGGGGAATGGCGGCAGGGGGATTTCATTCCATTTCATTCTGTCCTTTGGCTGTGTGCGCAGTGTCAGAAGAGTTTGAGGACTGCAGAAGACACCGGAACAGATTTCTGGGCGAAAGCGCCAGAGATTCTGGGCCCTGCCCCGATCGCCTTACGAACGCCTTACAAACGCCTGGCGTGCTTTGCCCTGGCGGGCAAATGCCCCGGGTGGACACTGAGCGCAGTACCTGAGGAAATTAGAGTGAGGTTTGACTCAGGGACAAGCCTGCCAAACTATGCACTATGGCAGCTGAATGGGGGCATGGGGTCCTCATGTCTCAGGGATCTGCTTCTCTTATCCAAAACATGTTTCCTCCCACCATCCTTAGCACCTAGCATATGGTAATGAGTGGAGCCCCTATACTTCCCCCTTTGCACATTCGTCAATTCCCAGATCTCTGTGGCAGACAGGGCAAATGTATCTATGTGAGAGAGAGAGGGAGCCAGAGAGAGTGAGAGAGAGAGAGGGAGCAGGCTCTGACAGCCACAATGAGAGAAAAGTGAAGTTGCATCCCCTCAAGTACTCCCCTGCACCCATCAACACAACAGCAAAGTTAGCTTGCATGTTCCCCGCTCTCCCCACTAACCTCACCCACCCACCCACCCACCCTACTCTCTTTCAGGACTTGCAGAGTGCCTAGAGACCCAGGAAATGATGGCAGCGCAGCATGGTACAAACACAAATATCAAAATAGAACTATTCCCCTACTGTCTACAAAACCAAGGAACTACTTCACCTTTGTTTTTTTCCACTTCACATTAAAAAAGAGAAAGACGTCCTTCGTTGGCCCTTTTTACGCACTACCATTCGGTTTACACATTTCATCCTGTTGAGTCTCCCAGTCGGCAAAAGCTATATATTTGGGTGGGTGATCCCAATGAAGTCAATGGAAATAGAGAAGGTGTTAGAAGGGTGATGATTGTGTGCTGCTAGTGTCTTCCCCTTGAAGTCCATAGAGGGCATGGCCTTGACTAGGGGGTGGTCGAAACGGCCGTTAATTTGCTCAGCAGAAACAATGCAGAATTCTGGGCAAATTCTGCCACTTCGCCTGCTCTGCCCACACAGAGAAATTGCCAATTTCAGGCTTTTTCTCCCTGAAATTCTGTTTTTTATGGGAAATTTTGTTTTTTGGTGGCCCCAAAAAGTTTCAGACTGAAAACAGATAGTTTGTGAAAAAAACACTGTTTCAGATGGTTTGCCAGAAGACATTTATTTTTTCCATTAAATTTTGTTTTAGCGGTCAAAAACATGATATTTCAGGGAAAAAACACATTTCAGGAAGCAAAATCTGCATAGAAAATTGGCACAACAGCTAAAAAAAGTCCCTGCAGGCAGAACAGAGCTGGAGGCGCATTTAGGCAATATCGTTCCACCAGCAGTGAGGATAACTTTGCCCACCCCTAGCCTTGACTAGGGGACTGAAAATGAATCTACAGGGACTGGTCACAAAGTCCATATGAGGGTGGTATGTCGGGAGCTATGCTTTTTCCTTTCTTATTGGCGTTTCTGTTTTCACACCTTAACCTACCTGTTTTCACTGCAGTTTCTGGGCCCTATTTTTCACATCTTCTGTTTTTGAGCCCAGCCACAGGCCTCAGAGAAGGCCGGTGCACCTTGAGGCCTGAAGGCTTCCTCCACCAGTAGCAGGGCCCCAGGGCTTCTGACAGCAGCAGAGGCCCTGTGAGGAGTGGCCTCGAGCGATCAGGCAGGCTCAGCTGAGCCACCTCCTCTGGCCTGGGTCCTGTTCCTGGGGCTCCCAGCTCTGTCTGCCTTGACCTCTCCATGCCCCCTGCTCCAGGGCTCACCTGCTGCCGTCGCCGTGCCAACGGAACCCTCAGGCTGGGCAGAGCATTGTGAAATGACAGCCTCCCCTCCCCCGCCGCTGGGGCCTGGGCCCAGGGCTGGGAGCTTGCAAGGCAAAGGCACACCTCAGCTCAGCTTCTCATGAGCTGCTCCAGAGCTCGACCCCTCAGGGCCCCGGGGCCCGAGGGCTGGTGCTGAGAGCCAGTAAGGACGATTTATTGGAAGGTCCTTTCCTTCTTGGTGACTCCTACAAACCATTTTAAGCTCTGTACATATACAAAAGCAACATGTGTCATGCCATTTGGGACATGCTGTTCACATGTCTAGCTCCACTAAAACCCTCCTCAGCATATTTCCGAGCCATCAAGGATGAACCAAGAAAAGTGCAGGGCCCTGACAAATCTGCTTCACCGTCACAGCTTCAACAGACATCTGAGTGTCACACTACATGACAGGTCCGGCCGAGGGCGACAGCGGGGGAAGCTTCACTCAACCAGTGCTACAACAGGGGCTTCCCTCCTACTGAACGGGTGCAGCAGGACAAACTCCTGTCACAGAGAATGGGCGCAACCTCACTGCAAGCTTCATTCACACATGGTCTGGCTAAAGACAGCAAATCAAGCCTCCTACATTGGGCACACTGCACTTTAAAGGGTTAGGCATTGGAAGGCAGAGCTATCCCTCTGCCTCGCACATACTGGAGACCCTGAAGGGCCTCCTCCAGATTGCATTGTTACTGGATCGCCGACCTATCCCCCTGCCCCAAACCTCTCCCATTTACTCTGTCAACATGCTTCTCCTTACCTTCCTGCAAATACAGCACCCCTCTAGTCCCAACTGGTGGAACACCAAGCTTCATGGGGCACTTGAAGGTATCCAGTCTCCACCTTTTATCTGTCCTGCTCCTCATTTCACCATGAAGAACCACTGGCAGCATTTCAGCATCATTTTGAAACTGAAGTTATGGAACAGCTACAAAACCAGGGGAATGGCGGCAGGGGGATTTCATTCCATTTCATTCTGTCCTTTGGCTGTGTGCGCAGTGTCAGAAGAGTTTGAGGACTGCAGAAGACACCGGAACAGATTTCTGGGCGAAAGCGCCAGAGATTCTGGGCCCTGCCCCGATCGCCTTACGAACGCCTTACAAACGCCTGGCGTGCTTTGCCCTGGCGGGCAAATGCCCCGGGTGGACACTGAGCGCAGTACCTGAGGAAATTAGAGTGAGGTTTGACTCAGGGACAAGCCTGCCAAACTATGCACTATGGCAGCTGAATGGGGGCATGGGGTCCTCATGTCTCAGGGATCTGCTTCTCTTATCCAAAACATGTTTCCTCCCACCATCCTTAGCACCTAGCATATGGTAATGAGTGGAGCCCCTATACTTCCCCCTTTGCACATTCGTCAATTCCCAGATCTCTGTGGCAGACAGGGCAAATGTATCTATGTGAGAGAGAGAGGGAGCCAGAGAGAGTGAGAGAGAGAGAGGGAGCAGGCTCTGACAGCCACAATGAGAGAAAAGTGAAGTTGCATCCCCTCAAGTACTCCCCTGCACCCATCAACACAACAGCAAAGTTAGCTTGCATGTTCCCCGCTCTCCCCACTAACCTCACCCACCCACCCACCCACCCTACTCTCTTTCAGGACTTGCAGAGTGCCTAGAGACCCAGGAAATGATGGCAGCGCAGCATGGTACAAACACAAATATCAAAATAGAACTATTCCCCTACTGTCTACAAAACCAAGGAACTACTTCACCTTTGTTTTTTTCCACTTCACATTAAAAAAGAGAAAGACGTCCTTCGTTGGCCCTTTTTACGCACTACCATTCGGTTTACACATTTCATCCTGTTGAGTCTCCCAGTCGGCAAAAGCTATATATTTGGGTGGGTGATCCCAATGAAGTCAATGGAAATAGAGAAGGTGTTAGAAGGGTGATGATTGTGTGCTGCTAGTGTCTTCCCCTTGAAGTCCATAGAGGGCATGGCCTTGACTAGGGGGTGGTCGAAACGGCCGTTAATTTGCTCAGCAGAAACAATGCAGAATTCTGGGCAAATTCTGCCACTTCGCCTGCTCTGCCCACACAGAGAAATTGCCAATTTCAGGCTTTTTCTCCCTGAAATTCTGTTTTTTATGGGAAATTTTGTTTTTTGGTGGCCCCAAAAAGTTTCAGACTGAAAACAGATAGTTTGTGAAAAAAACACTGTTTCAGATGGTTTGCCAGAAGACATTTATTTTTTCCATTAAATTTTGTTTTAGCGGTCAAAAACATGATATTTCAGGGAAAAAACACATTTCAGGAAGCAAAATCTGCATAGAAAATTGGCACAACAGCTAAAAAAAGTCCCTGCAGGCAGAACAGAGCTGGAGGCGCATTTAGGCAATATCGTTCCACCAGCAGTGAGGATAACTTTGCCCACCCCTAGCCTTGACTAGGGGACTGAAAATGAATCTACAGGGACTGGTCACAAAGTCCATATGAGGGTGGTATGTCGGGAGCTATGCTTTTTCCTTTCTTATTGGCGTTTCTGTTTTCACACCTTAACCTACCTGTTTTCACTGCAGTTTCTGGGCCCTATTTTTCACATCTTCTGTTTTTGAGCCCAGCCACAGGCCTCAGAGAAGGCTGGTGCACCTTGAGGCCTGAAGGCTTCCTCCACCAGTAGCAGGGCCCCAGGGCTTCTGACAGCAGCAGAGGCCCTGTGAGGAGTGGCCTCGAGCGATCAGGCAGGCTCAGCTGAGCCACCTCCTCTGGCCTGGGTCCTGTTCCTGGGGCTCCCAGCTCTGTCTGCCTTGACCTCTCCATGCCCCCTGCTCCAGGGCTCACCTGCTGCCGTCGCCGTGCCAACGGAACCCTCAGGCTGGGCAGAGCATTGTGAAATGACAGCCTCCCCTCCCCCGCCGCTGGGGCCTGGGCCCAGGGCTGGGAGCTTGCAAGGCAAAGGCACACCTCAGCTCAGCTTCTCCTGAGCTGCTCCAGAGCTCGACCCCTCAGGGCCCCGGGGCCCGAGGGCTGGTGCTGAGAGCCAGTAA
This sequence comes from Ambystoma mexicanum, assembly GCF_040938575.1. Lineage (NCBI taxonomy): Eukaryota > Metazoa > Chordata > Amphibia > Caudata > Ambystomatidae > Ambystoma > Ambystoma mexicanum. The sequence continues at coordinate 454,747 of NW_027182350.1, forward strand.
GGACGATTTATTGGAAGGTCCTTTCCTTCTTGGTGACTCCTACAAACCATTTTAAGCTCTGTACATATACAAAAGCAACATGTGTCATGCCATTTGGGACATGCTGTTCACATGTCTAGCTCCACTAAAACCCTCCTCAGCATATTTCCGAGCCATCAAGGATGAACCAAGAAAAGTGCAGGGCCCTGACAAATCTGCTTCACCGTCACAGCTTCAACAGACATCTGAGTGTCACACTACATGACAGGTCCGGCCGAGGGCGACAGCGGGGGAAGCTTCACTCAACCAGTGCTACAACAGGGGCTTCCCTCCTACTGAACGGGTGCAGCAGGACAAACTCCTGTCACAGAGAATGGGCGCAACCTCACTGCAAGCTTCATTCACACATGGTCTGGCTAAAGACAGCAAATCAAGCCTCCTACATTGGGCACACTGCACTTTAAAGGGTTAGGCATTGGAAGGCAGAGCTATCCCTCTGCCTCGCACATACTGGAGACCCTGAAGGGCCTCCTCCAGATTGCATTGTTACTGGATCGCCGACCTATCCCCCTGCCCCAAACCTCTCCCATTTACTCTGTCAACATGCTTCTCCTTACCTTCCTGCAAATACAGCACCCCTCTAGTCCCAACTGGTGGAACACCAAGCTTCATGGGGCACTTGAAGGTATCCAGTCTCCACCTTTTATCTGTCCTGCTCCTCATTTCACCATGAAGAACCACTGGCAGCATTTCAGCATCATTTTGAAACTGAAGTTATGGAACAGCTACAAAACCAGGGGAATGGCGGCAGGGGGATTTCATTCCATTTCATTCTGTCCTTTGGCTGTGTGCGCAGTGTCAGAAGAGTTTGAGGACTGCAGAAGACACCGGAACAGATTTCTGGGCGAAAGCGCCAGAGATTCTGGGCCCTGCCCCGATCGCCTTACAAACGCCTGGCGTGCTTTGCCCTGGCGGGCAAATGCCCCGGGTGGACACTGAGCGCAGTACCTGAGGAAATTAGAGTGAGGTTTGACTCAGGGACAAGCCTGCCAAACTATGCACTATGGCAGCTGAATGGGGGCATGGGGTCCTCATGTCTCAGGGATCTGCTTCTCTTATCCAAAACATGTTTCCTCCCACCATCCTTAGCACCTAGCATATGGTAATGAGTGGAGCCCCTATACTTCCCCCTTTGCACATTCGTCAATTCCCAGATCTCTGTGGCAGACAGGGCAAATGTATCTATGTGAGAGAGAGAGGGAGCCAGAGAGAGTGAGAGAGAGAGAGGGAGCAGGCTCTGACAGCCACAATGAGAGAAAAGTGAAGTTGCATCCCCTCAAGTACTCCCCTGCACCCATCAACACAACAGCAAAGTTAGCTTGCATGTTCCCCGCTCTCCCCACTAACCTCACCCACCCACCCACCCACCCACCCTACTCTCTTTCAGGACTTGCAGAGTGCCTAGAGACCCAGGAAATGATGGCAGCGCAGCATGGTACAAACACAAATATCAAAATAGAACTATTCCCCTACTGTCTACAAAACCAAGGAACTACTTCACCTTTGTTTTTTTCCACTTCACATTAAAAAAGAGAAAGACGTCCTTCGTTGGCCCTTTTTACGCACTACCATTCGGTTTACACATTTCATCCTGTTGAGTCTCCCAGTCGGCAAAAGCTATATATTTGGGTGGGTGATCCCAATGAAGTCAATGGAAATAGAGAAGGTGTTAGAAGGGTGATGATTGTGTGCTGCTAGTGTCTTCCCCTTGAAGTCCATAGAGGGCATGGCCTTGACTAGGGGGTGGTCGAAACGGCCGTTAATTTGCTCAGCAGAAACAATGCAGAATTCTGGGCAAATTCTGCCACTTCGCCTGCTCTGCCCACACAGAGAAATTGCCAATTTCAGGCTTTTTCTCCCTGAAATTCTGTTTTTTATGGGAAATTTTGTTTTTTGGTGGCCCCAAAAAGTTTCAGACTGAAAACAGATAGTTTGTGAAAAAAACACTGTTTCAGATGGTTTGCCAGAAGACATTTATTTTTTCCATTAAATTTTGTTTTAGCGGTCAAAAACATGATATTTCAGGGAAAAAACACATTTCAGGAAGCAAAATCTGCATAGAAAATTGGCACAACAGCTAAAAAAAGTCCCTGCAGGCAGAACAGAGCTGGAGGCGCATTTAGGCAATATCGTTCCACCAGCAGTGAGGATAACTTTGCCCACCCCTAGCCTTGACTAGGGGACTGAAAATGAATCTACAGGGACTGGTCACAAAGTCCATATGAGGGTGGTATGTCGGGAGCTATGCTTTTTCCTTTCTTATTGGCGTTTCTGTTTTCACACCTTAACCTACCTGTTTTCACTGCAGTTTCTGGGCCCTATTTTTCACATCTTCTGTTTTTGAGCCCAGCCACAGGCCTCAGAGAAGGCCGGTGCACCTTGAGGCCTGAAGGCTTCCTCCACCAGTAGCAGGGCCCCAGGGCTTCTGACAGCAGCAGAGGCCCTGTGAGGAGTGGCCTCGAGCGATCAGGCAGGCTCAGCTGAGCCACCTCCTCTGGCCTGGGTCCTGTTCCTGGGGCTCCCAGCTCTGTCTGCCTTGACCTCTCCATGCCCCCTGCTCCAGGGCTCACCTGCTGCCGTCGCCGTGCCAACGGAACCCTCAGGCTGGGCAGAGCATTGTGAAATGACAGCCTCCCCTCCCCCGCCGCTGGGGCCTGGGCCCAGGGCTGGGAGCTTGCAAGGCAAAGGCACACCTCAGCTCAGCTTCTCCTGAGCTGCTCCAGAGCTCGACCCCTCAGGGCCCCGGGGCCCGAGGGCTGGTGCTGAGAGCCAGTAAGGACGATTTATTGGAAGGTCCTTTCCTTCTTGGTGACTCCTACAAACCATTTTAAGCTCTGTACATATACAAAAGCAACATGTGTCATGCCATTTGGGACATGCTGTTCACATGTCTAGCTCCACTAAAACCCTCCTCAGCATATTTCCGAGCCATCAAGGATGAACCAAGAAAAGTGCAGGGCCCTGACAAATCTGCTTCACCGTCACAGCTTCAACAGACATCTGAGTGTCACACTACATGACAGGTCCGGCCGAGGGCGACAGCGGGGGAAGCTTCACTCAACCAGTGCTACAACAGGGGCTTCCCTCCTACTGAACGGGTGCAGCAGGACAAACTCCTGTCACAGAGAATGGGCGCAACCTCACTGCAAGCTTCATTCACACATGGTCTGGCTAAAGACAGCAAATCAAGCCTCCTACATTGGGCACACTGCACTTTAAAGGGTTAGGCATTGGAAGGCAGAGCTATCCCTCTGCCTCGCACATACTGGAGACCCTGAAGGGCCTCCTCCAGATTGCATTGTTACTGGATCGCCGACCTATCCCCCTGCCCCAAACCTCTCCCATTTACTCTGTCAACATGCTTCTCCTTACCTTCCTGCAAATACAGCACCCCTCTAGTCCCAACTGGTGGAACACCAAGCTTCATGGGGCACTTGAAGGTATCCAGTCTCCACCTTTTATCTGTCCTGCTCCTCATTTCACCATGAAGAACCACTGGCAGCATTTCAGCATCATTTTGAAACTGAAGTTATGGAACAGCTACAAAACCAGGGGAATGGCGGCAGGGGGATTTCATTCCATTTCATTCTGTCCTTTGGCTGTGTGCGCAGTGTCAGAAGAGTTTGAGGACTGCAGAAGACACCGGAACAGATTTCTGGGCGAAAGCGCCAGAGATTCTGGGCCCTGCCCCGATCGCCTTACGAACGCCTTACAAACGCCTGGCGTGCTTTGCCCTGGCGGGCAAATGCCCCGGGTGGACACTGAGCGCAGTACCTGAGGAAATTAGAGTGAGGTTTGACTCAGGGACAAGCCTGCCAAACTATGCACTATGGCAGCTGAATGGGGGCATGGGGTCCTCATGTCTCAGGGATCTGCTTCTCTTATCCAAAACATGTTTCCTCCCACCATCCTTAGCACCTAGCATATGGTAATGAGTGGAGCCCCTATACTTCCCCCTTTGCACATTCGTCAATTCCCAGATCTCTGTGGCAGACAGGGCAAATGTATCTATGTGAGAGAGAGAGGGAGCCAGAGAGAGTGAGAGAGAGAGAGGGAGCAGGCTCTGACAGCCACAATGAGAGAAAAGTGAAGTTGCATCCCCTCAAGTACTCCCCTGCACCCATCAACACAACAGCAAAGTTAGCTTGCATGTTCCCCGCTCTCCCCACTAACCTCACCCACCCACCCACCCACCCTACTCTCTTTCAGGACTTGCAGAGTGCCTAGAGACCCAGGAAATGATGGCAGCGCAGCATGGTACAAACACAAATATCAAAATAGAACTATTCCCCTACTGTCTACAAAACCAAGGAACTACTTCACCTTTGTTTTTTTCCACTTCACATTAAAAAAGAGAAAGACGTCCTTCGTTGGCCCTTTTTACGCACTACCATTCGGTTTACACATTTCATCCTGTTGAGTCTCCCAGTCGGCAAAAGCTATATATTTGGGTGGGTGATCCCAATGAAGTCAATGGAAATAGAGAAGGTGTTAGAAGGGTGATGATTGTGTGCTGCTAGTGTCTTCCCCTTGAAGTCCATAGAGGGCATGGCCTTGACTAGGGGGTGGTCGAAACGGCCGTTAATTTGCTCAGCAGAAACAATGCAGAATTCTGGGCAAATTCTGCCACTTCGCCTGCTCTGCCCACACAGAGAAATTGCCAATTTCAGGCTTTTTCTCCCTGAAATTCTGTTTTTTATGGGAAATTTTGTTTTTTGGTGGCCCCAAAAAGTTTCAGACTGAAAACAGATAGTTTGTGAAAAAAACACTGTTTCAGATGGTTTGCCAGAAGACATTTATTTTTTCCATTAAATTTTGTTTTAGCGGTCAAAAACATGATATTTCAGGGAAAAAACACATTTCAGGAAGCAAAATCTGCATAGAAAATTGGCACAACAGCTAAAAAAAGTCCCTGCAGGCAGAACAGAGCTGGAGGCGCATTTAGGCAATATCGTTCCACCAGCAGTGAGGATAACTTTGCCCACCCCTAGCCTTGACTAGGGGACTGAAAATGAATCTACAGGGACTGGTCACAAAGTCCATATGAGGGTGGTATGTCGGGAGCTATGCTTTTTCCTTTCTTATTGGCGTTTCTGTTTTCACACCTTAACCTACCTGTTTTCACTGCAGTTTCTGGGCCCTATTTTTCACATCTTCTGTTTTTGAGCCCAGCCACAGGCCTCAGAGAAGGCCGGTGCACCTTGAGGCCTGAAGGCTTCCTCCACCAGTAGCAGGGCCCCAGGGCTTCTGACAGCAGCAGAGGCCCTGTGAGGAGTGGCCTCGAGCGATCAGGCGGGCTCCTGCGAGCCACCTCCTCTGGCCTGGGCCCTGTTCCCGGGGCTCCCAGCTTTGTCTGCCTTGACCTCTCCATGCCCCCTGCTCCAGGGCTCACCTGCTGCCGTCGCCGTGCCAACGGAACCCTCAGGCTGGGCAGAGCATTGTGAAATGACAGCCTCCCCTCCCCCGCCGCTGGGGCCTGGGCCCAGGGCTGGGAGCTTGCAAGGCAAAGGCATACCTCAGCTCAGCTTCTCATGAGCTGCTCCAGAGCTCGACCCCTCAGGGCCCCGGGGCCCGAGGGCTGGTGCTGAGAGCCAGTAAGGACGATTTATTGGAAGGTCCTTTCCTTCTTGGTGACTCCTACAAACCATTTTAAGCTCTGTACATATACAAAAGCAACATGTGTCATGCCATTTGGGACATGCTGTTCACATGTCTAGCTCCACTAAAACCCTCCTCAGCATATTTCCGAGCCATCAAGGATGAACCAAGAAAAGTGCAGGGCCCTGACAAATCTGCTTCACCGTCACAGCTTCAACAGACATCTGAGTGTCACACTACATGACAGGTCCGGCCGAGGGCGACAGCGGGGGAAGCTTCACTCAACCAGTGCTACAACAGGGGCTTCCCTCCTACTGAACGGGTGCAGCAGGACAAACTCCTGTCACAGAGAATGGGCGCAACCTCACTGCAAGCTTCATTCACACATGGTCTGGCTAAAGACAGCAAATCAAGCCTCCTACATTGGGCACACTGCACTTTAAAGGGTTAGGCATTGGAAGGCAGAGCTATCCCTCTGCCTCGCACATACTGGAGACCCTGAAGGGCCTCCTCCAGATTGCATTGTTACTGGATCGCCGACCTATCCCCCTGCCCCAAACCTCTCCCATTTACTCTGTCAACATGCTTCTCCTTACCTTCCTGCAAATACAGCACCCCTCTAGTCCCAACTGGTGGAACACCAAGCTTCATGGGGCACTTGAAGGTATCCAGTCTCCACCTTTTATCTGTCCTGCTCCTCATTTCACCATGAAGAACCACTGGCAGCATTTCAGCATCATTTTGAAACTGAAGTTATGGAACAGCTACAAAACCAGGGGAATGGCGGCAGGGGGATTTCATTCCATTTCATTCTGTCCTTTGGCTGTGTGCGCAGTGTCAGAAGAGTTTGAGGACTGCAGAAGACACCGGAACAGATTTCTGGGCGAAAGCGCCAGAGATTCTGGGCCCTGCCCCGATCGCCTTACGAACGCCTTACAAACGCCTGGCGTGCTTTGCCCTGGCGGGCAAATGCCCCGGGTGGACACTGAGCGCAGTACCTGAGGAAATTAGAGTGAGGTTTGACTCAGGGACAAGCCTGCCAAACTATGCACTATGGCAGCTGAATGGGGGCATGGGGTCCTCATGTCTCAGGGATCTGCTTCTCTTATCCAAAACATGTTTCCTCCCACCATCCTTAGCACCTAGCATATGGTAATGAGTGGAGCCCCTATACTTCCCCCTTTGCACATTCGTCAATTCCCAGATCTCTGTGGCAGACAGGGCAAATGTATCTATGTGAGAGAGAGAGGGAGCCAGAGAGAGTGAGAGAGAGAGAGGGAGCAGGCTCTGACAGCCACAATGAGAGAAAAGTGAAGTTGCATCCCCTCAAGTACTCCCCTGCACCCATCAACACAACAGCAAAGTTAGCTTGCATGTTCCCCGCTCTCCCCACTAACCTCACCCACCCACCCACCCACCCTACTCTCTTTCAGGACTTGCAGAGTGCCTAGAGACCCAGGAAATGATGGCAGCGCAGCATGGTACAAACACAAATATCAAAATAGAACTATTCCCCTACTGTCTACAAAACCAAGGAACTACTTCACCTTTGTTTTTTTCCACTTCACATTAAAAAAGAGAAAGACGTCCTTCGTTGGCCCTTTTTACGCACTACCATTCGGTTTACACATTTCATCCTGTTGAGTCTCCCAGTCGGCAAAAGCTATATATTTGGGTGGGTGATCCCAATGAAGTCAATGGAAATAGAGAAGGTGTTAGAAGGGTGATGATTGTGTGCTGCTAGTGTCTTCCCCTTGAAGTCCATAGAGGGCATGGCCTTGACTAGGGGGTGGTCGAAACGGCCGTTAATTTGCTCAGCAGAAACAATGCAGAATTCTGGGCAAATTCTGCCACTTCGCCTGCTCTGCCCACACAGAGAAATTGCCAATTTCAGGCTTTTTCTCCCTGAAATTCTGTTTTTTATGGGAAATTTTGTTTTTTGGTGGCCCCAAAAAGTTTCAGACTGAAAACAGATAGTTTGTGAAAAAAACACTGTTTCAGATGGTTTGCCAGAAGACATTTATTTTTTCCATTAAATTTTGTTTTAGCGGTCAAAAACATGATATTTCAGGGAAAAAACACATTTCAGGAAGCAAAATCTGCATAGAAAATTGGCACAACAGCTAAAAAAAGTCCCTGCAGGCAGAACAGAGCTGGAGGCGCATTTAGGCAATATCGTTCCACCAGCAGTGAGGATAACTTTGCCCACCCCTAGCCTTGACTAGGGGACTGAAAATGAATCTACAGGGACTGGTCACAAAGTCCATATGAGGGTGGTATGTCGGGAGCTATGCTTTTTCCTTTCTTATTGGCGTTTCTGTTTTCACACCTTAACCTACCTGTTTTCACTGCAGTTTCTGGGCCCTATTTTTCACATCTTCTGTTTTTGAGCCCAGCCACAGGCCTCAGAGAAGGCCGGTGCACCTTGAGGCCTGAAGGCTTCCTCCACCAGTAGCAGGGCCCCAGGGCTTCTGACAGCAGCAGAGGCCCTGTGAGGAGTGGCCTCGAGCGATCAGGCAGGCTCAGCTGAGCCACCTCCTCTGGCCTGGGTCCTGTTCCTGGGGCTCCCAGCTCTGTCTGCCTTGACCTCTCCATGCCCCCTGCTCCAGGGCTCACCTGCTGCCGTCGCCGTGCCAACGGAACCCTCAGGCTGGGCAGAGCATTGTGAAATGACAGCCTCCCCTCCCCCGCCGCTGGGGCCTGGGCCCAGGGCTGGGAGCTTGCAAGGCAAAGGCACACCTCAGCTCAGCTTCTCATGAGCTGCTCCAGAGCTCGACCCCTCAGGGCCCCGGGGCCCGAGGGCTGGTGCTGAGAGCCAGTAAGGACGATTTATTGGAAGGTCCTTTCCTTCTTGGTGACTCCTACAAACCATTTTAAGCTCTGTACATATACAAAAGCAACATGTGTCATGCCATTTGGGACATGCTGTTCACATGTCTAGCTCCACTAAAACCCTCCTCAGCATATTTCCGAGCCATCAAGGATGAACCAAGAAAAGTGCAGGGCCCTGACAAATCTGCTTCACCGTCACAGCTTCAACAGACATCTGAGTGTCACACTACATGACAGGTCCGGCCGAGGGCGACAGCGGGGGAAGCTTCACTCAACCAGTGCTACAACAGGGGCTTCCCTCCTACTGAACGGGTGCAGCAGGACAAACTCCTGTCACAGAGAATGGGCGCAACCTCACTGCAAGCTTCATTCACACATGGTCTGGCTAAAGACAGCAAATCAAGCCTCCTACATTGGGCACACTGCACTTTAAAGGGTTAGGCATTGGAAGGCAGAGCTATCCCTCTGCCTCGCACATACTGGAGACCCTGAAGGGCCTCCTCCAGATTGCATTGTTACTGGATCGCCGACCTATCCCCCTGCCCCAAACCTCTCCCATTTACTCTGTCAACATGCTTCTCCTTACCTTCCTGCAAATACAGCACCCCTCTAGTCCCAACTGGTGGAACACCAAGCTTCATGGGGCACTTGAAGGTATCCAGTCTCCACCTTTTATCTGTCCTGCTCCTCATTTCACCATGAAGAACCACTGGCAGCATTTCAGCATCATTTTGAAACTGAAGTTATGGAACAGCTACAAAACCAGGGGAATGGCGGCAGGGGGATTTCATTCCATTTCATTCTGTCCTTTGGCTGTGTGCGCAGTGTCAGAAGAGTTTGAGGACTGCAGAAGACACCGGAACAGATTTCTGGGCGAAAGCGCCAGAGATTCTGGGCCCTGCCCCGATCGCCTTACGAACGCCTTACAAACGCCTGGCGTGCTTTGCCCTGGCGGGCAAATGCCCCGGGTGGACACTGAGCGCAGTACCTGAGGAAATTAGAGTGAGGTTTGACTCAGGGACAAGCCTGCCAAACTATGCACTATGGCAGCTGAATGGGGGCATGGGGTCCTCATGTCTCAGGGATCTGCTTCTCTTATCCAAAACATGTTTCCTCCCACCATCCTTAGCACCTAGCATATGGTAATGAGTGGAGCCCCTATACTTCCCCCTTTGCACATTCGTCAATTCCCAGATCTCTGTGGCAGACAGGGCAAATGTATCTATGTGAGAGAGAGAGGGAGCCAGAGAGAGTGAGAGAGAGAGAGGGAGCAGGCTCTGACAGCCACAATGAGAGAAAAGTGAAGTTGCATCCCCTCAAGTACTCCCCTGCACCCATCAACACAACAGCAAAGTTAGCTTGCATGTTCCCCGCTCTCCCCACTAACCTCACCCACCCACCCACCCACCCTACTCTCTTTCAGGACTTGCAGAGTGCCTAGAGACCCAGGAAATGATGGCAGCGCAGCATGGTACAAACACAAATATCAAAATAGAACTATTCCCCTACTGTCTACAAAACCAAGGAACTACTTCACCTTTGTTTTTTTCCACTTCACATTAAAAAAGAGAAAGACGTCCTTCGTTGGCCCTTTTTACGCACTACCATTCGGTTTACACATTTCATCCTGTTGAGTCTCCCAGTCGGCAAAAGCTATATATTTGGGTGGGTGATCCCAATGAAGTCAATGGAAATAGAGAAGGTGTTAGAAGGGTGATGATTGTGTGCTGCTAGTGTCTTCCCCTTGAAGTCCATAGAGGGCATGGCCTTGACTAGGGGGTGGTCGAAACGGCCGTTAATTTGCTCAGCAGAAACAATGCAGAATTCTGGGCAAATTCTGCCACTTCGCCTGCTCTGCCCACACAGAGAAATTGCCAATTTCAGGCTTTTTCTCCCTGAAATTCTGTTTTTTATGGGAAATTTTGTTTTTTGGTGGCCCCAAAAAGTTTCAGACTGAAAACAGATAGTTTGTGAAAAAAACACTGTTTCAGATGGTTTGCCAGAAGACATTTATTTTTTCCATTAAATTTTGTTTTAGCGGTCAAAAACATGATATTTCAGGGAAAAAACACATTTCAGGAAGCAAAATCTGCATAGAAAATTGGCACAACAGCTAAAAAAAGTCCCTGCAGGCAGAACAGAGCTGGAGGCGCATTTAGGCAATATCGTTCCACCAGCAGTGAGGATAACTTTGCCCACCCCTAGCCTTGACTAGGGGACTGAAAATGAATCTACAGGGACTGGTCACAAAGTCCATATGAGGGTGGTATGTCGGGAGCTATGCTTTTTCCTTTCTTATTGGCGTTTCTGTTTTCACACCTTAACCTACCTGTTTTCACTGCAGTTTCTGGGCCCTATTTTTCACATCTTCTGTTTTTGAGCCCAGCCACAGGCCTCAGAGAAGGCTGGTGCACCTTGAGGCCTGAAGGCTTCCTCCACCAGTAGCAGGGCCCCAGGGCTTCTGACAGCAGCAGAGGCCCTGTGAGGAGTGGCCTCGAGCGATCAGGCAGGCTCAGCTGAGCCACCTCCTCTGGCCTGGGTCCTGTTCCTGGGGCTCCCAGCTCTGTCTGCCTTGACCTCTCCATGCCCCCTGCTCCAGGGCTCACCTGCTGCCGTCGCCGTGCCAACGGAACCCTCAGGCAAGCAGAGCATTGTGAAATGACAGCCTCCCCTCCCCCGCCGGGGCCTGGGCCCAGGGCTGGGAGCTTGCAAGGCAAAGGCACACCTCAGCTCAGCTTCTCCTGAGCTGCTCCAGAGCTCGACCCCTCAGGGCCCCGGGGCCCGAGGGCTGGTGCTGAGAGCCAGTAAGGACGATTTATTGGAAGGTCCTTTCCTTCTTGGTGACTCCTACAAACCATTTTAAGCTCTGTACATATACAAAAGCAACATGTGTCATGCCATTTGGGACATGCTGTTCACATGTCTAGCTCCACTAAAACCCTCCTCAGCATATTTCCGAGCCATCAAGGATGAACCAAGAAAAGTGCAGGGCCCTGACAAATCTGCTTCACCGTCACAGCTTCAACAGACATCTGAGTGTCACACTACATGACAGGTCCGGCCGAGGGCGACAGCGGGGGAAGCTTCACTCAACCAGTGCTACAACAGGGGCTTCCCTCCTACTGAACGGGTGCAGCAGGACAAACTCCTGTCACAGAGAATGGGCGCAACCTCACTGCAAGCTTCATTCACACATGGTCTGGCTAAAGACAGCAAATCAAGCCTCCTACATTGGGCACACTGCACTTTAAAGGGTTAGGCATTGGAAGGCAGAGCTATCCCTCTGCCTCGCACATACTGGAGACCCTGAAGGGCCTCCTCCAGATTGCATTGTTACTGGATCGCCGACCTATCCCCCTGCCCCAAACCTCTCCCATTTACTCTGTCAACATGCTTCTCCTTACCTTCCTGCAAATACAGCACCCCTCTAGTCCCAACTGGTGGAACACCAAGCTTCATGGGGCACTTGAAGGTATCCAGTCTCCACCTTTTATCTGTCCTGCTCCTCATTTCACCATGAAGAACCACTGGCAGCATTTCAGCATCATTTTGAAACTGAAGTTATGGAACAGCTACAAAACCAGGGGAATGGCGGCAGGGGGATTTCATTCCATTTCATTCTGTCCTTTGGCTGTGTGCGCAGTGTCAGAAGAGTTTGAGGACTGCAGAAGACACCGGAACAGATTTCTGGGCGAAAGCGCCAGAGATTCTGGGCCCTGCCCCGATCGCCTTACGAACGCCTTACAAACGCCTGGCGTGCTTTGCCCTGGCGGGCAAATGCCCCGGGTGGACACTGAGCGCAGTACCTGAGGAAATTAGAGTGAGGTTTGACTCAGGGACAAGCCTGCCAAACTATGCACTATGGCAGCTGAATGGGGGCATGGGGTCCTCATGTCTCAGGGATCTGCTTCTCTTATCCAAAACATGTTTCCTCCCACCATCCTTAGCACCTAGCATATGGTAATGAGTGGAGCCCCTATACTTCCCCCTTTGCACATTCGTCAATTCCCAGATCTCTGTGGCAGACAGGGCAAATGTATCTATGTGAGAGAGAGAGGGAGCCAGAGAGAGTGAGAGAGAGAGAGGGAGCAGGCTCTGACAGCCACAATGAGAGAAAAGTGAAGTTGCATCCCCTCAAGTACTCCCCTGCACCCATCAACACAACAGCAAAGTTAGCTTGCATGTTCCCCGCTCTCCCCACTAACCTCACCCACCCACCCACCCACCCTACTCTCTTTCAGGACTTGCAGAGTGCCTAGAGACCCAGGAAATGATGGCAGCGCAGCATGGTACAAACACAAATATCAAAATAGAACTATTCCCCTACTGTCTACAAAACCAAGGAACTACTTCACCTTTGTTTTTTTCCACTTCACATTAAAAAAGAGAAAGACGTCCTTCGTTGGCCCTTTTTACGCACTACCATTCGGTTTACACATTTCATCCTGTTGAGTCTCCCAGTCGGCAAAAGCTATATATTTGGGTGGGTGATCCCAATGAAGTCAATGGAAATAGAGAAGGTGTTAGAAGGGTGATGATTGTGTGCTGCTAGTGTCTTCCCCTTGAAGTCCATAGAGGGCATGGCCTTGACTAGGGGGTGGTCGAAACGGCCGTTAATTTGCTCAGCAGAAACAATGCAGAATTCTGGGCAAATTCTGCCACTTCGCCTGCTCTGCCCACACAGAGAAATTGCCAATTTCAGGCTTTTTCTCCCTGAAATTCTGTTTTTTATGGGAAATTTTGTTTTTTGGTGGCCCCAAAAAGTTTCAGACTGAAAACAGATAGTTTGTGAAAAAAACACTGTTTCAGATGGTTTGCCAGAAGACATTTATTTTTTCCATTAAATTTTGTTTTAGCGGTCAAAAACATGATATTTCAGGGAAAAAACACATTTCAGGAAGCAAAATCTGCATAGAAAATTGGCACAACAGCTAAAAAAAGTCCCTGCAGGCAGAACAGAGCTGGAGGCGCATTTAGGCAATATCGTTCCACCAGCAGTGAGGATAACTTTGCCCACCCCTAGCCTTGACTAGGGGACTGAAAATGAATCTACAGGGACTGGCCACAATGTCCATATGAGGGTGGTGTGTCAGGAGCTATGCTTTTTCCTTTCTTTCTGGTGTTTCTGTTTTCACACCTTAACCTACCTGTTTTCACTGCAGTTTCTGGGCCCTATTTTTCACATCTTCTGTTTTTGAGCCCAGCCACAGGCCTCAGAGAAGGCTGGTGCACCTTGAGGCCTGAAGGCTTCCTCCACCAGTAGCAGGGCCCCAGGGCTTCTGACAGCAGCAGAGGCCCTGTGAGGAGTGGCCTCGAGCGATCAGGCAGGCTCAGCTGAGCCACCTCCTCTGGCCTGGGTCCTGTTCCTGGGGCTCCCAGCTCTGTCTGCCTTGACCTCTCCATGCCCCCTGCTCCAGGGCTCACCTGCTGCCGTCGCCGTGCCAACGGAACCCTCAGGCTGGGCAGAGCATTGTGAAATGACAGCCTCCCCTCCCCCGCCGGGGCCTGGGCCCAGGGCTGGGAGCTTGCAAGGCAAAGGCACACCTCAGCTCAGCTTCTCCTGAGCTGCTCCAGAGCTCGACCCCTCAGGGCCCCGGGGCCCGAGGGCTGGTGCTGAGAGCCAGTAAGGACGATTTATTGGAAGGTCCTTTCCTTCTTGGTGACTCCTACAAACCATTTTAAGCTCTGTACATATACAAAAGCAACATGTGTCATGCCATTTGGGACATGCTGTTCACATGTCTAGCTCCACTAAAACCCTCCTCAGCATATTTCCGAGCCATCAAGGATGAACCAAGAAAAGTGCAGGGCCCTGACAAATCTGCTTCACCGTCACAGCTTCAACAGACATCTGAGTGTCACACTACATGACAGGTCCGGCCGAGGGCGACAGCGGGGGAAGCTTCACTCAACCAGTGCTACAACAGGGGCTTCCCTCCTACTGAACGGGTGCAGCAGGACAAACTCCTGTCACAGAGAATGGGCGCAACCTCACTGCAAGCTTCATTCACACATGGTCTGGCTAAAGACAGCAAATCAAGCCTCCTACATTGGGCACACTGCACTTTAAAGGGTTAGGCATTGGAAGGCAGAGCTATCCCTCTGCCTCGCACATACTGGAGACCCTGAAGGGCCTCCTCCAGATTGCATTGTTACTGGATCGCCGACCTATCCCCCTGCCCCAAACCTCTCCCATTTACTCTGTCAACATGCTTCTCCTTACCTTCCTGCAAATACAGCACCCCTCTAGTCCCAACTGGTGGAACACCAAGCTTCATGGGGCACTTGAAGGTATCCAGTCTCCACCTTTTATCTGTCCTGCTCCTCATTTCACCATGAAGAACCACTGGCAGCATTTCAGCATCATTTTGAAACTGAAGTTATGGAACAGCTACAAAACCAGGGGAATGGCGGCAGGGGGATTTCATTCCATTTCATTCTGTCCTTTGGCTGTGTGCGCAGTGTCAGAAGAGTTTGAGGACTGCAGAAGACACCGGAACAGATTTCTGGGCGAAAGCGCCAGAGATTCTGGGCCCTGCCCCGATCGCCTTACGAACGCCTTACAAACGCCTGGCGTGCTTTGCCCTGGCGGGCAAATGCCCCGGGTGGACACTGAGCGCAGTACCTGAGGAAATTAGAGTGAGGTTTGACTCAGGGACAAGCCTGCCAAACTATGCACTATGGCAGCTGAATGGGGGCATGGGGTCCTCATGTCTCAGGGATCTGCTTCTCTTATCCAAAACATGTTTCCTCCCACCATCCTTAGCACCTAGCATATGGTAATGAGTGGAGCCCCTATACTTCCCCCTTTGCACATTCGTCAATTCCCAGATCTCTGTGGCAGACAGGGCAAATGTATCTATGTGAGAGAGAGAGGGAGCCAGAGAGAGTGAGAGAGAGAGAGGGAGCAGGCTCTGACAGCCACAATGAGAGAAAAGTGAAGTTGCATCCCCTCAAGTACTCCCCTGCACCCATCAACACAACAGCAAAGTTAGCTTGCATGTTCCCCGCTCTCCCCACTAACCTCACCCACCCACCCACCCACCCTACTCTCTTTCAGGACTTGCAGAGTGCCTAGAGACCCAGGAAATGATGGCAGCGCAGCATGGTACAAACACAAATATCAAAATAGAACTATTCCCCTACTGTCTACAAAACCAAGGAACTACTTCACCTTTGTTTTTTTCCACTTCACATTAAAAAAGAGAAAGACGTCCTTCGTTGGCCCTTTTTACGCACTACCATTCGGTTTACACATTTCATCCTGTTGAGTCTCCCAGTCGGCAAAAGCTATATATTTGGGTGGGTGATCCCAATGAAGTCAATGGAAATAGAGAAGGTGTTAGAAGGGTGATGATTGTGTGCTGCTAGTGTCTTCCCCTTGAAGTCCATAGAGGGCATGGCCTTGACTAGGGGGTGGTCGAAACGGCCGTTAATTTGCTCAGCAGAAACAATGCAGAATTCTGGGCAAATTCTGCCACTTCGCCTGCTCTGCCCACACAGAGAAATTGCCAATTTCAGGCTTTTTCTCCCTGAAATTCTGTTTTTTATGGGAAATTTTGTTTTTTGGTGGCCCCAAAAAGTTTCAGACTGAAAACAGATAGTTTGTGAAAAAAACACTGTTTCAGATGGTTTGCCAGAAGACATTTATTTTTTCCATTAAATTTTGTTTTAGCGGTCAAAAACATGATATTTCAGGGAAAAAACACATTTCAGGAAGCAAAATCTGCATAGAAAATTGGCACAACAGCTAAAAAAAGTCCCTGCAGGCAGAACAGAGCTGGAGGCGCATTTAGGCAATATCGTTCCACCAGCAGTGAGGATAACTTTGCCCACCCCTAGCCTTGACTAGGGGACTGAAAATGAATCTACAGGGACTGGTCACAAAGTCCATATGAGGGTGGTATGTCGGGAGCTATGCTTTTTCCCTTCTTATTGGCGTTTCTGTTTTCACACCTTAACCTACCTGTTTTCACTGCAGTTTCTGGGCCCTATTTTTCACATCTTCTGTTTTTGAGCCCAGCCACAGGCCTCAGAGAAGGCTGGTGCACCTTGAGGCCTGAAGGCTTCCTCCACCAGTAGCAGGGCCCCAGGGCTTCTGACAGCAGCAGAGGCCCTGTGAGGAGTGGCCTCGAGCGATCAGGCAGGCTCAGCTGAGCCACCTCCTCTGGCCTGGGTCCTGTTCCTGGGGCTCCCAGCTCTGTCTGCCTTGACCTCTCCATGCCCCCTGCTCCAGGGCTCACCTGCTGCCGTCGCCGTGCCAACGGAACCCTCAGGCTGGGCAGAGCATTGTGAAATGACAGCCTCCCCTCCCCCGCCGCTGGGGCCTGGGCCCAGGGCTGGGAGCTTGCAAGGCAAAGGCACACCTCAGCTCAGCTTCTCCTGAGCTGCTCCAGAGCTCGACCCCTCAGGGCCCCGGGGCCCGAGGGCTGGTGCTGA
Organism: Ambystoma mexicanum; assembly: GCF_040938575.1. NCBI lineage: Eukaryota > Metazoa > Chordata > Amphibia > Caudata > Ambystomatidae > Ambystoma > Ambystoma mexicanum. The sequence goes on from NW_027182350.1 coordinate 471,655, forward strand.
GAGCCAGTAAGGACGATTTATTGGAAGGTCCTTTCCTTCTTGGTGACTCCTACAAACCATTTTAAGCTCTGTACATATACAAAAGCAACATGTGTCATGCCATTTGGGACATGCTGTTCACATGTCTAGCTCCACTAAAACCCTCCTCAGCATATTTCCGAGCCATCAAGGATGAACCAAGAAAAGTGCAGGGCCCTGACAAATCTGCTTCACCGTCACAGCTTCAACAGACATCTGAGTGTCACACTACATGACAGGTCCGGCCGAGGGCGACAGCGGGGGAAGCTTCACTCAACCAGTGCTACAACAGGGGCTTCCCTCCTACTGAACGGGTGCAGCAGGACAAACTCCTGTCACAGAGAATGGGCGCAACCTCACTGCAAGCTTCATTCACACATGGTCTGGCTAAAGACAGCAAATCAAGCCTCCTACATTGGGCACACTGCACTTTAAAGGGTTAGGCATTGGAAGGCAGAGCTATCCCTCTGCCTCGCACATACTGGAGACCCTGAAGGGCCTCCTCCAGATTGCATTGTTACTGGATCGCCGACCTATCCCCCTGCCCCAAACCTCTCCCATTTACTCTGTCAACATGCTTCTCCTTACCTTCCTGCAAATACAGCACCCCTCTAGTCCCAACTGGTGGAACACCAAGCTTCATGGGGCACTTGAAGGTATCCAGTCTCCACCTTTTATCTGTCCTGCTCCTCATTTCACCATGAAGAACCACTGGCAGCATTTCAGCATCATTTTGAAACTGAAGTTATGGAACAGCTACAAAACCAGGGGAATGGCGGCAGGGGGATTTCATTCCATTTCATTCTGTCCTTTGGCTGTGTGCGCAGTGTCAGAAGAGTTTGAGGACTGCAGAAGACACCGGAACAGATTTCTGGGCGAAAGCGCCAGAGATTCTGGGCCCTGCCCCGATCGCCTTACGAACGCCTTACAAACGCCTGGCGTGCTTTGCCCTGGCGGGCAAATGCCCCGGGTGGACACTGAGCGCAGTACCTGAGGAAATTAGAGTGAGGTTTGACTCAGGGACAAGCCTGCCAAACTATGCACTATGGCAGCTGAATGGGGGCATGGGGTCCTCATGTCTCAGGGATCTGCTTCTCTTATCCAAAACATGTTTCCTCCCACCATCCTTAGCACCTAGCATATGGTAATGAGTGGAGCCCCTATACTTCCCCCTTTGCACATTCGTCAATTCCCAGATCTCTGTGGCAGACAGGGCAAATGTATCTATGTGAGAGAGAGAGGGAGCCAGAGAGAGTGAGAGAGAGAGAGGGAGCAGGCTCTGACAGCCACAATGAGAGAAAAGTGAAGTTGCATCCCCTCAAGTACTCCCCTGCACCCATCAACACAACAGCAAAGTTAGCTTGCATGTTCCCCGCTCTCCCCACTAACCTCACCCACCCACCCACCCACCCTACTCTCTTTCAGGACTTGCAGAGTGCCTAGAGACCCAGGAAATGATGGCAGCGCAGCATGGTACAAACACAAATATCAAAATAGAACTATTCCCCTACTGTCTACAAAACCAAGGAACTACTTCACCTTTGTTTTTTTCCACTTCACATTAAAAAAGAGAAAGACGTCCTTCGTTGGCCCTTTTTACGCACTACCATTCGGTTTACACATTTCATCCTGTTGAGTCTCCCAGTCGGCAAAAGCTATATATTTGGGTGGGTGATCCCAATGAAGTCAATGGAAATAGAGAAGGTGTTAGAAGGGTGATGATTGTGTGCTGCTAGTGTCTTCCCCTTGAAGTCCATAGAGGGCATGGCCTTGACTAGGGGGTGGTCGAAACGGCTGTTAATTTGCTCAGCAGAAACAATGCAGAATTCTGGGCAAATTCTGCCACTTCGCCTGCTCTGCCCACACAGAGAAATTGCCAATTTCAGGCTTTTTCTCCCTGAAATTCTGTTTTTTATGGGAAATTTTGTTTTTTGGTGGCCCCAAAAAGTTTCAGACTGAAAACAGATAGTTTGTGAAAAAAACACTGTTTCAGATGGTTTGCCAGAAGACATTTATTTTTTCCATTAAATTTTGTTTTAGCGGTCAAAAACATGATATTTCAGGGAAAAAACACATTTCAGGAAGCAAAATCTGCATAGAAAATTGGCACAACAGCTAAAAAAAGTCCCTGCAGGCAGAACAGAGCTGGAGGCGCATTTAGGCAATATCGTTCCACCAGCAGTGAGGATAACTTTGCCCACCCCTAGCCTTGACTAGGGGACTGAAAATGAATCTACAGGGACTGGTCACAAAGTCCATATGAGGGTGGTATGTCGGGAGCTATGCTTTTTCCCTTCTTATTGGCGTTTCTGTTTTCACACCTTAACCTACCTGTTTTCACTGCAGTTTCTGGGCCCTATTTTTCACATCTTCTGTTTTTGAGCCCAGCCACAGGCCTCAGAGAAGGCTGGTGCACCTTGAGGCCTGAAGGCTTCCTCCACCAGTAGCAGGGCCCCAGGGCTTCTGACAGCAGCAGAGGCCCTGTGAGGAGTGGCCTCGAGCGATCAGGCAGGCTCAGCTGAGCCACCTCCTCTGGCCTGGGTCCTGTTCCTGGGGCTCCCAGCTCTGTCTGCCTTGACCTCTCCATGCCCCCTGCTCCAGGGCTCACCTGCTGCCGTCGCCGTGCCAACGGAACCCTCAGGCTGGGCAGAGCATTGTGAAATGACAGCCTCCCCTCCCCCGCCGCTGGGGCCTGGGCCCAGGGCTGGGAGCTTGCAAGGCAAAGGCACACCTCAGCTCAGCTTCTCCTGAGCTGCTCCAGAGCTCGACCCCTCAGGGCCCCGGGGCCCGAGGGCTGGTGCTGAGAGCCAGTAAGGACGATTTATTGGAAGGTCCTTTCCTTCTTGGTGACTCCTACAAACCATTTTAAGCTCTGTACATATACAAAAGCAACATGTGTCATGCCATTTGGGACATGCTGTTCACATGTCTAGCTCCACTAAAACCCTCCTCAGCATATTTCCGAGCCATCAAGGATGAACCAAGAAAAGTGCAGGGCCCTGACAAATCTGCTTCACCGTCACAGCTTCAACAGACATCTGAGTGTCACACTACATGACAGGTCCGGCCGAGGGCGACAGCGGGGGAAGCTTCACTCAACCAGTGCTACAACAGGGGCTTCCCTCCTACTGAACGGGTGCAGCAGGACAAACTCCTGTCACAGAGAATGGGCGCAACCTCACTGCAAGCTTCATTCACACATGGTCTGGCTAAAGACAGCAAATCAAGCCTCCTACATTGGGCACACTGCACTTTAAAGGGTTAGGCATTGGAAGGCAGAGCTATCCCTCTGCCTCGCACATACTGGAGACCCTGAAGGGCCTCCTCCAGATTGCATTGTTACTGGATCGCCGACCTATCCCCCTGCCCCAAACCTCTCCCATTTACTCTGTCAACATGCTTCTCCTTACCTTCCTGCAAATACAGCACCCCTCTAGTCCCAACTGGTGGAACACCAAGCTTCATGGGGCACTTGAAGGTATCCAGTCTCCACCTTTTATCTGTCCTGCTCCTCATTTCACCATGAAGAACCACTGGCAGCATTTCAGCATCATTTTGAAACTGAAGTTATGGAACAGCTACAAAACCAGGGGAATGGCGGCAGGGGGATTTCATTCCATTTCATTCTGTCCTTTGGCTGTGTGCGCAGTGTCAGAAGAGTTTGAGGACTGCAGAAGACACCGGAACAGATTTCTGGGCGAAAGCGCCAGAGATTCTGGGCCCTGCCCCGATCGCCTTACGAACGCCTTACAAACGCCTGGCGTGCTTTGCCCTGGCGGGCAAATGCCCCGGGTGGACACTGAGCGCAGTACCTGAGGAAATTAGAGTGAGGTTTGACTCAGGGACAAGCCTGCCAAACTATGCACTATGGCAGCTGAATGGGGGCATGGGGTCCTCATGTCTCAGGGATCTGCTTCTCTTATCCAAAACATGTTTCCTCCCACCATCCTTAGCACCTAGCATATGGTAATGAGTGGAGCCCCTATACTTCCCCCTTTGCACATTCGTCAATTCCCAGATCTCTGTGGCAGACAGGGCAAATGTATCTATGTGAGAGAGAGAGGGAGCCAGAGAGAGTGAGAGAGAGAGAGGGAGCAGGCTCTGACAGCCACAATGAGAGAAAAGTGAAGTTGCATCCCCTCAAGTACTCCCCTGCACCCATCAACACAACAGCAAAGTTAGCTTGCATGTTCCCCGCTCTCCCCACTAACCTCACCCACCCACCCACCCACCCTACTCTCTTTCAGGACTTGCAGAGTGCCTAGAGACCCAGGAAATGATGGCAGCGCAGCATGGTACAAACACAAATATCAAAATAGAACTATTCCCCTACTGTCTACAAAACCAAGGAACTACTTCACCTTTGTTTTTTTCCACTTCACATTAAAAAAGAGAAAGACGTCCTTCGTTGGCCCTTTTTACGCACTACCATTCGGTTTACACATTTCATCCTGTTGAGTCTCCCAGTCGGCAAAAGCTATATATTTGGGTGGGTGATCCCAATGAAGTCAATGGAAATAGAGAAGGTGTTAGAAGGGTGATGATTGTGTGCTGCTAGTGTCTTCCCCTTGAAGTCCATAGAGGGCATGGCCTTGACTAGGGGGTGGTCGAAACGGCCGTTAATTTGCTCAGCAGAAACAATGCAGAATTCTGGGCAAATTCTGCCACTTCGCCTGCTCTGCCCACACAGAGAAATTGCCAATTTCAGGCTTTTTCTCCCTGAAATTCTGTTTTTTATGGGAAATTTTGTTTTTTGGTGGCCCCAAAAAGTTTCAGACTGAAAACAGATAGTTTGTGAAAAAAACACTGTTTCAGATGGTTTGCCAGAAGACATTTATTTTTTCCATTAAATTTTGTTTTAGCGGTCAAAAACATGATATTTCAGGGAAAAAACACATTTCAGGAAGCAAAATCTGCATAGAAAATTGGCACAACAGCTAAAAAAAGTCCCTGCAGGCAGAACAGAGCTGGAGGCGCATTTAGGCAATATCGTTCCACCAGCAGTGAGGATAACTTTGCCCACCCCTAGCCTTGACTAGGGGACTGAAAATGAATCTACAGGGACTGGTCACAAAGTCCATATGAGGGTGGTATGTCGGGAGCTATGCTTTTTCCCTTCTTATTGGCGTTTCTGTTTTCACACCTTAACCTACCTGTTTTCACTGCAGTTTCTGGGCCCTATTTTTCACATCTTCTGTTTTTGAGCCCAGCCACAGGCCTCAGAGAAGGCCGGTGCACCTTGAGGCCTGAAGGCTTCCTCCACCAGTAGCAGGGCCCCAGGGCTTCTGACAGCAGCAGAGGCCCTGTGAGGAGTGGCCTCGAGCGATCAGGCAGGCTCAGCTGAGCCACCTCCTCTGGCCTGGGTCCTGTTCCTGGGGCTCCCAGCTCTGTCTGCCTTGACCTCTCCATGCCCCCTGCTCCAGGGCTCACCTGCTGCCGTCGCCGTGCCAACGGAACCCTCAGGCTGGGCAGAGCATTGTGAAATGACAGCCTCCCCTCCCCCGCCGCTGGGGCCTGGGCCCAGGGCTGGGAGCTTGCAAGGCAAAGGCACACCTCAGCTCAGCTTCTCCTGAGCTGCTCCAGAGCTCGACCCCTCAGGGCCCCGGGGCCCGAGGGCTGGTGCTGAGAGCCAGTAAGGACGATTTATTGGAAGGTCCTTTCCTTCTTGGTGACTCCTACAAACCATTTTAAGCTCTGTACATATACAAAAGCAACATGTGTCATGCCATTTGGGACATGCTGTTCACATGTCTAGCTCCACTAAAACCCTCCTCAGCATATTTCCGAGCCATCAAGGATGAACCAAGAAAAGTGCAGGGCCCTGACAAATCTGCTTCACCGTCACAGCTTCAACAGACATCTGAGTGTCACACTACATGACAGGTCCGGCCGAGGGCGACAGCGGGGGAAGCTTCACTCAACCAGTGCTACAACAGGGGCTTCCCTCCTACTGAACGGGTGCAGCAGGACAAACTCCTGTCACAGAGAATGGGCGCAACCTCACTGCAAGCTTCATTCACACATGGTCTGGCTAAAGACAGCAAATCAAGCCTCCTACATTGGGCACACTGCACTTTAAAGGGTTAGGCATTGGAAGGCAGAGCTATCCCTCTGCCTCGCACATACTGGAGACCCTGAAGGGCCTCCTCCAGATTGCATTGTTACTGGATCGCCGACCTATCCCCCTGCCCCAAACCTCTCCCATTTACTCTGTCAACATGCTTCTCCTTACCTTCCTGCAAATACAGCACCCCTCTAGTCCCAACTGGTGGAACACCAAGCTTCATGGGGCACTTGAAGGTATCCAGTCTCCACCTTTTATCTGTCCTGCTCCTCATTTCACCATGAAGAACCACTGGCAGCATTTCAGCATCATTTTGAAACTGAAGTTATGGAACAGCTACAAAACCAGGGGAATGGCGGCAGGGGGATTTCATTCCATTTCATTCTGTCCTTTGGCTGTGTGCGCAGTGTCAGAAGAGTTTGAGGACTGCAGAAGACACCGGAACAGATTTCTGGGCGAAAGCGCCAGAGATTCTGGGCCCTGCCCCGATCGCCTTACGAACGCCTTACAAACGCCTGGCGTGCTTTGCCCTGGCGGGCAAATGCCCCGGGTGGACACTGAGCGCAGTACCTGAGGAAATTAGAGTGAGGTTTGACTCAGGGACAAGCCTGCCAAACTATGCACTATGGCAGCTGAATGGGGGCATGGGGTCCTCATGTCTCAGGGATCTGCTTCTCTTATCCAAAACATGTTTCCTCCCACCATCCTTAGCACCTAGCATATGGTAATGAGTGGAGCCCCTATACTTCCCCCTTTGCACATTCGTCAATTCCCAGATCTCTGTGGCAGACAGGGCAAATGTATCTATGTGAGAGAGAGAGGGAGCCAGAGAGAGTGAGAGAGAGAGAGGGAGCAGGCTCTGACAGCCACAATGAGAGAAAAGTGAAGTTGCATCCCCTCAAGTACTCCCCTGCACCCATCAACACAACAGCAAAGTTAGCTTGCATGTTCCCCGCTCTCCCCACTAACCTCACCCACCCACCCACCCACCCTACTCTCTTTCAGGACTTGCAGAGTGCCTAGAGACCCAGGAAATGATGGCAGCGCAGCATGGTACAAACACAAATATCAAAATAGAACTATTCCCCTACTGTCTACAAAACCAAGGAACTACTTCACCTTTGTTTTTTTCCACTTCACATTAAAAAAGAGAAAGACGTCCTTCGTTGGCCCTTTTTACGCACTACCATTCGGTTTACACATTTCATCCTGTTGAGTCTCCCAGTCGGCAAAAGCTATATATTTGGGTGGGTGATCCCAATGAAGTCAATGGAAATAGAGAAGGTGTTAGAAGGGTGATGATTGTGTGCTGCTAGTGTCTTCCCCTTGAAGTCCATAGAGGGCATGGCCTTGACTAGGGGGTGGTCGAAACGGCCGTTAATTTGCTCAGCAGAAACAATGCAGAATTCTGGGCAAATTCTGCCACTTCGCCTGCTCTGCCCACACAGAGAAATTGCCAATTTCAGGCTTTTTCTCCCTGAAATTCTGTTTTTTATGGGAAATTTTGTTTTTTGGTGGCCCCAAAAAGTTTCAGACTGAAAACAGATAGTTTGTGAAAAAAACACTGTTTCAGATGGTTTGCCAGAAGACATTTATTTTTTCCATTAAATTTTGTTTTAGCGGTCAAAAACATGATATTTCAGGGAAAAAACACATTTCAGGAAGCAAAATCTGCATAGAAAATTGGCACAACAGCTAAAAAAAGTCCCTGCAGGCAGAACAGAGCTGGAGGCGCATTTAGGCAATATCGTTCCACCAGCAGTGAGGATAACTTTGCCCACCCCTAGCCTTGACTAGGGGACTGAAAATGAATCTACAGGGACTGGTCACAAAGTCCATATGAGGGTGGTATGTCGGGAGCTATGCTTTTTCCTTTCTTATTGGCGTTTCTGTTTTCACACCTTAACCTACCTGTTTTCACTGCAGTTTCTGGGCCCTATTTTTCACATCTTCTGTTTTTGAGCCCAGCCACAGGCCTCAGAGAAGGCCGGTGCACCTTGAGGCCTGAAGGCTTCCTCCAGCAGTAGCAGGGCCCCAGGGCTTCTGACAGCAGCAGAGGCCCTGTGAGGAGTGGCCTCGAGCGATCAGGCGGGCTCCTGCGAGCCACCTCCTCTGGCCTGGGTCCTGTTCCTGGGGCTCCCAGCTCTGTCTGCCTTGACCTCTCCATGCCCCCTGCTCCAGGGCTCACCTGCTGCCGTCGCCGTGCCAACGGAACCCTCAGGCTGGGCAGAGCATTGTGAAATGACAGCCTCCCCTCCCCCGCCGGGGCCTGGGCCCAGGGCTGGGAGCTTGCAAGGCAAAGACACACCTCAGCTCAGCTTCTCCTGAGCTGCTCCAGAGCTCGACCCCTCAGGGCCCCGGGGCCCGAGGGCTGGTGCTGAGAGCCAGTAAGGACGATTTATTGGAAGGTCCTTTCCTTCTTGGTGACTCCTACAAACCATTTTAAGCTCTGTACATATACAAAAGCAACATGTGTCATGCCATTTGGGACATGCTGTTCACATGTCTAGCTCCACTAAAACCCTCCTCAGCATATTTCCGAGCCATCAAGGATGAACCAAGAAAAGTGCAGGGCCCTGACAAATCTGCTTCACCGTCACAGCTTCAACAGACATCTGAGTGTCACACTACATGACAGGTCCGGCCGAGGGCGACAGCGGGGGAAGCTTCACTCAACCAGTGCTACAACAGGGGCTTCCCTCCTACTGAACGGGTGCAGCAGGACAAACTCCTGTCACAGAGAATGGGCGCAACCTCACTGCAAGCTTCATTCACACATGGTCTGGCTAAAGACAGCAAATCAAGCCTCCTACATTGGGCACACTGCACTTTAAAGGGTTAGGCATTGGAAGGCAGAGCTATCCCTCTGCCTCGCACATACTGGAGACCCTGAAGGGCCTCCTCCAGATTGCATTGTTACTGGATCGCCGACCTATCCCCCTGCCCCAAACCTCTCCCATTTACTCTGTCAACATGCTTCTCCTTACCTTCCTGCAAATACAGCACCCCTCTAGTCCCAACTGGTGGAACACCAAGCTTCATGGGGCACTTGAAGGTATCCAGTCTCCACCTTTTATCTGTCCTGCTCCTCATTTCACCATGAAGAACCACTGGCAGCATTTCAGCATCATTTTGAAACTGAAGTTATGGAACAGCTACAAAACCAGGGGAATGGCGGCAGGGGGATTTCATTCCATTTCATTCTGTCCTTTGGCTGTGTGCGCAGTGTCAGAAGAGTTTGAGGACTGCAGAAGACACCGGAACAGATTTCTGGGCGAAAGCGCCAGAGATTCTGGGCCCTGCCCCGATCGCCTTACGAACGCCTTACAAACGCCTGGCGTGCTTTGCCCTGGCGGGCAAATGCCCCGGGTGGACACTGAGCGCAGTACCTGAGGAAATTAGAGTGAGGTTTGACTCAGGGACAAGCCTGCCAAACTATGCACTATGGCAGCTGAATGGGGGCATGGGGTCCTCATGTCTCAGGGATCTGCTTCTCTTATCCAAAACATGTTTCCTCCCACCATCCTTAGCACCTAGCATATGGTAATGAGTGGAGCCCCTATACTTCCCCCTTTGCACATTCGTCAATTCCCAGATCTCTGTGGCAGACAGGGCAAATGTATCTATGTGAGAGAGAGAGGGAGCCAGAGAGAGTGAGAGAGAGAGAGGGAGCAGGCTCTGACAGCCACAATGAGAGAAAAGTGAAGTTGCATCCCCTCAAGTACTCCCCTGCACCCATCAACACAACAGCAAAGTTAGCTTGCATGTTCCCCGCTCTCCCCACTAACCTCACCCACCCACCCACCCACCCTACTCTCTTTCAGGACTTGCAGAGTGCCTAGAGACCCAGGAAATGATGGCAGCGCAGCATGGTACAAACACAAATATCAAAATAGAACTATTCCCCTACTGTCTACAAAACCAAGGAACTACTTCACCTTTGTTTTTTTCCACTTCACATTAAAAAAGAGAAAGACGTCCTTCGTTGGCCCTTTTTACGCACTACCATTCGGTTTACACATTTCATCCTGTTGAGTCTCCCAGTCGGCAAAAGCTATATATTTGGGTGGGTGATCCCAATGAAGTCAATGGAAATAGAGAAGGTGTTAGAAGGGTGATGATTGTGTGCTGCTAGTGTCTTCCCCTTGAAGTCCATAGAGGGCATGGCCTTGACTAGGGGGTGGTCGAAACGGCCGTTAATTTGCTCAGCAGAAACAATGCAGAATTCTGGGCAAATTCTGCCACTTCGCCTGCTCTGCCCACACAGAGAAATTGCCAATTTCAGGCTTTTTCTCCCTGAAATTCTGTTTTTTATGGGAAATTTTGTTTTTTGGTGGCCCCAAAAAGTTTCAGACTGAAAACAGATAGTTTGTGAAAAAAACACTGTTTCAGATGGTTTGCCAGAAGACATTTATTTTTTCCATTAAATTTTGTTTTAGCGGTCAAAAACATGATATTTCAGGGAAAAAACACATTTCAGGAAGCAAAATCTGCATAGAAAATTGGCACAACAGCTAAAAAAAGTCCCTGCAGGCAGAACAGAGCTGGAGGCGCATTTAGGCAATATCGTTCCACCAGCAGTGAGGATAACTTTGCCCACCCCTAGCCTTGACTAGGGGACTGAAAATGAATCTACAGGGACTGGTCACAAAGTCCATATGAGGGTGGTATGTCGGGAGCTATGCTTTTTCCTTTCTTATTGGCGTTTCTGTTTTCACACCTTAACCTACCTGTTTTCACTGCAGTTTCTGGGCCCTATTTTTCACATCTTCTGTTTTTGAGCCCAGCCACAGGCCTCAGAGAAGGCTGGTGCACCTTGAGGCCTGAAGGCTTCCTCCACCAGTAGCAGGGCCCCAGGGCTTCTGACAGCAGCAGAGGCCCTGTGAGGAGTGGCCTCGAGCGATCAGGCAGGCTCAGCTGAGCCACCTCCTCTGGCCTGGGTCCTGTTCCTGGGGCTCCCAGCTCTGTCTGCCTTGACCTCTCCATGCCCCCTGCTCCAGGGCTCACCTGCTGCCGTCGCCGTGCCAACGGAACCCTCAGGCTGGGCAGAGCATTGTGAAATGACAGCCTCCCCTCCCCCGCCGCTGGGGCCTGGGCCCAGGGCTGGGAGCTTGCAAGGCAAAGGCACACCTCAGCTCAGCTTCTCCTGAGCTGCTCCAGAGCTCGACCCCTCAGGGCCCCGGGGCCCGAGGGCTGGTGCTGAGAGCCAGTAAGGACGATTTATTGGAAGGTCCTTTCCTTCTTGGTGACTCCTACAAACCATTTTAAGCTCTGTACATATACAAAAGCAACATGTGTCATGCCATTTGGGACATGCTGTTCACATGTCTAGCTCCACTAAAACCCTCCTCAGCATATTTCCGAGCCATCAAGGATGAACCAAGAAAAGTGCAGGGCCCTGACAAATCTGCTTCACCGTCACAGCTTCAACAGACATCTGAGTGTCACACTACATGACAGGTCCGGCCGAGGGCGACAGCGGGGGAAGCTTCACTCAACCAGTGCTACAACAGGGGCTTCCCTCCTACTGAACGGGTGCAGCAGGACAAACTCCTGTCACAGAGAATGGGCGCAACCTCACTGCAAGCTTCATTCACACATGGTCTGGCTAAAGACAGCAAATCAAGCCTCCTACATTGGGCACACTGCACTTTAAAGGGTTAGGCATTGGAAGGCAGAGCTATCCCTCTGCCTCGCACATACTGGAGACCCTGAAGGGCCTCCTCCAGATTGCATTGTTACTGGATCGCCGACCTATCCCCCTGCCCCAAACCTCTCCCATTTACTCTGTCAACATGCTTCTCCTTACCTTCCTGCAAATACAGCACCCCTCTAGTCCCAACTGGTGGAACACCAAGCTTCATGGGGCACTTGAAGGTATCCAGTCTCCACCTTTTATCTGTCCTGCTCCTCATTTCACCATGAAGAACCACTGGCAGCATTTCAGCATCATTTTGAAACTGAAGTTATGGAACAGCTACAAAACCAGGGGAATGGCGGCAGGGGGATTTCATTCCATTTCATTCTGTCCTTTGGCTGTGTGCGCAGTGTCAGAAGAGTTTGAGGACTGCAGAAGACACCGGAACAGATTTCTGGGCGAAAGCGCCAGAGATTCTGGGCCCTGCCCCGATCGCCTTACAAACGCCTGGCGTGCTTTGCCCTGGCGGGCAAATGCCCCGGGTGGACACTGAGCGCAGTACCTGAGGAAATTAGAGTGAGGTTTGACTCAGGGACAAGCCTGCCAAACTATGCACTATGGCAGCTGAATGGGGGCATGGGGTCCTCATGTCTCAGGGATCTGCTTCTCTTATCCAAAACATGTTTCCTCCCACCATCCTTAGCACCTAGCATATGGTAATGAGTGGAGCCCCTATACTTCCCCCTTTGCACATTCGTCAATTCCCAGATCTCTGTGGCAGACAGGGCAAATGTATCTATGTGAGAGAGAGAGGGAGCCAGAGAGAGTGAGAGAGAGAGAGGGAGCAGGCTCTGACAGCCACAATGAGAGAAAAGTGAAGTTGCATCCCCTCAAGTACTCCCCTGCACCCATCAACACAACAGCAAAGTTAGCTTGCATGTTCCCCGCTCTCCCCACTAACCTCACCCACCCACCCACCCACCCTACTCTCTTTCAGGACTTGCAGAGTGCCTAGAGACCCAGGAAATGATGGCAGCGCAGCATGGTACAAACACAAATATCAAAATAGAACTATTCCCCTACTGTCTACAAAACCAAGGAACTACTTCACCTTTGTTTTTTTCCACTTCACATTAAAAAAGAGAAAGACGTCCTTCGTTGGCCCTTTTTACGCACTACCATTCGGTTTACACATTTCATCCTGTTGAGTCTCCCAGTCGGCAAAAGCTATATATTTGGGTGGGTGATCCCAATGAAGTCAATGGAAATAGAGAAGGTGTTAGAAGGGTGATGATTGTGTGCTGCTAGTGTCTTCCCCTTGAAGTCCATAGAGGGCATGGCCTTGACTAGGGGGTGGTCGAAACGGCCGTTAATTTGCTCAGCAGAAACAATGCAGAATTCTGGGCAAATTCTGCCACTTCGCCTGCTCTGCCCACACAGAGAAATTGCCAATTTCAGGCTTTTTCTCCCTGAAATTCTGTTTTTTATGGGAAATTTTGTTTTTTGGTGGCCCCAAAAAGTTTCAGACTGAAAACAGATAGTTTGTGAAAAAAACACTGTTTCAGATGGTTTGCCAGAAGACATTTATTTTTTCCATTAAATTTTGTTTTAGCGGTCAAAAACATGATATTTCAGGGAAAAAACACATTTCAGGAAGCAAAATCTGCATAGAAAATTGGCACAACAGCTAAAAAAAGTCCCTGCAGGCAGAACAGAGCTGGAGGCGCATTTAGGCAATATCGTTCCACCAGCAGTGAGGATAACTTTGCCCACCCCTAGCCTTGACTAGGGGACTGAAAATGAATCTACAGGGACTGGTCACAAAGTCCATATGAGGGTGGTATGTCGGGAGCTATGCTTTTTCCTTTCTTATTGGCGTTTCTGTTTTCACACCTTAACCTACCTGTTTTCACTGCAGTTTCTGGGCCCTATTTTTCACATCTTCTGTTTTTGAGCCCAGCCACAGGCCTCAGAGAAGGCCGGTGCACCTTGAGGCCTGAAGGCTTCCTCCACCAGTAGCAGGGCCCCAGGGCTTCTGACAGCAGCAGAGGCCCTGTGAGGAGTGGCCTCGAGCGATCAGGCAGGCTCAGCTGAGCCACCTCCTCTGGCCTGGGTCCTGTTCCTGGGGCTCCCAGCTCTGTCTGCCTTGACCTCTCCATGCCCCCTGCTCCAGGGCTCACCTGCTGCCGTCGCCGTGCCAACGGAACCCTCAGGCTGGGCAGAGCATTGTGAAATGACAGCCTCCCCTCCCCCGCCGCTGGGGCCTGGGCCCAGGGCTGGGAGCTTGCAAGGCAAAGGCACACCTCAGCTCAGCTTCTCATGAGCTGCTCCAGAGCTCGACCCCTCAGGGCCCCGGGGCCCGAGGGCTGGTGCTGAGAGCCAGTAAGGACGATTTATTGGAAGGTCCTTTCCTTCTTGGTGACTCCTACAAACCATTTTAAGCTCTGTACATATACAAAAGCAACATGTGTCATGCCATTTGGGACATGCTGTTCACATGTCTAGCTCCACTAAAACCCTCCTCAGCATATTTCCGAGCCATCAAGGATGAACCAAGAAAAGTGCAGGGCCCTGACAAATCTGCTTCACCGTCACAGCTTCAACAGACATCTGAGTGTCACACTACATGACAGGTCCGGCCGAGGGCGACAGCGGGGGAAGCTTCACTCAACCAGTGCTACAACAGGGGCTTCCCTCCTACTGAACGGGTGCAGCAGGACAAACTCCTGTCACAGAGAATGGGCGCAACCTCACTGCAAGCTTCATTCACACATGGTCTGGCTAAAGACAGCAAATCAAGCCTCCTACATTGGGCACACTGCACTTTAAAGGGTTAGGCATTGGAAGGCAGAGCTATCCCTCTGCCTCGCACATACTGGAGACCCTGAAGGGCCTCCTCCAGATTGCATTGTTACTGGATCGCCGACCTATCCCCCTGCCCCAAACCTCTCCCATTTACTCTGTCAACATGCTTCTCCTTACCTTCCTGCAAATACAGCACCCCTCTAGTCCCAACTGGTGGAACACCAAGCTTCATGGGGCACTTGAAGGTATCCAGTCTCCACCTTTTATCTGTCCTGCTCCTCATTTCACCATGAAGAACCACTGGCAGCATTTCAGCATCATTTTGAAACTGAAGTTATGGAACAGCTACAAAACCAGGGGAATGGCGGCAGGGGGATTTCATTCCATTTCATTCTGTCCTTTGGCTGTGTGCGCAGTGTCAGAAGAGTTTGAGGACTGCAGAAGACACCGGAACAGATTTCTGGGCGAAAGCGCCAGAGATTCTGGGCCCTGCCCCGATCGCCTTACGAACGCCTTACAAACGCCTGGCGTGCTTTGCCCTGGCGGGCAAATGCCCCGGGTGGACACTGAGCGCAGTACCTGAGGAAATTAGAGTGAGGTTTGACTCAGGGACAAGCCTGCCAAACTATGCACTATGGCAGCTGAATGGGGGCATGGGGTCCTCATGTCTCAGGGATCTGCTTCTCTTATCCAAAACATGTTTCCTCCCACCATCCTTAGCACCTAGCATATGGTAATGAGTGGAGCCCCTATACTTCCCCCTTTGCACATTCGTCAATTCCCAGATCTCTGTGGCAGACAGGGCAAATGTATCTATGTGAGAGAGAGAGGGAGCCAGAGAGAGTGAGAGAGAGAGAGGGAGCAGGCTCTGACAGCCACAATGAGAGAAAAGTGAAGTTGCATCCCCTCAAGTACTCCCCTGCACCCATCAACACAACAGCAAAGTTAGCTTGCATGTTCCCCGCTCTCCCCACTAACCTCACCCACCCACCCACCCACCCTACTCTCTTTCAGGACTTGCAGAGTGCCTAGAGACCCAGGAAATGATGGCAGCGCAGCATGGTACAAACACAAATATCAAAATAGAACTATTCCCCTACTGTCTACAAAACCAAGGAACTACTTCACCTTTGTTTTTTTCCACTTCACATTAAAAAAGAGAAAGACGTCCTTCGTTGGCCCTTTTTACGCACTACCATTCGGTTTACACATTTCATCCTGTTGAGTCTCCCAGTCGGCAAAAGCTATATATTTGGGTGGGTGATCCCAATGAAGTCAATGGAAATAGAGAAGGTGTTAGAAGGGTGATGATTGTGTGCTGCTAGTGTCTTCCCCTTGAAGTCCATAGAGGGCATGGCCTTGACTAGGGGGTGGTCGAAACGGCCGTTAATTTGCTCAGCAGAAACAATGCAGAATTCTGGGCAAATTCTGCCACTTCGCCTGCTCTGCCCACACAGAGAAATTGCCAATTTCAGGCTTTTTCTCCCTGAAATTCTGTTTTTTATGGGAAATTTTGTTTTTTGGTGGCCCCAAAAAGTTTCAGACTGAAAACAGATAGTTTGTGAAAAAAACACTGTTTCAGATGGTTTGCCAGAAGACATTTATTTTTTCCATTAAATTTTGTTTTAGCGGTCAAAAACATGATATTTCAGGGAAAAAACACATTTCAGGAAGCAAAATCTGCATAGAAAATTGGCACAACAGCTAAAAAAAGTCCCTGCAGGCAGAACAGAGCTGGAGGCGCATTTAGGCAATATCGTTCCACCAGCAGTGAGGATAACTTTGCCCACCCCTAGCCTTGACTAGGGGACTGAAAATGAATCTACAGGGACTGGTCACAAAGTCCATATGAGGGTGGTGTGTCGGGAGCTATGCTTTTTCCTTTCTTATTGGCGTTTCTGTTTTCACACCTTAACCTACCTGTTTTCACTGCAGTTTCTGGGCCCTATTTTTCACATCTTCTGTTTTTGAGCCCAGCCACAGGCCTCAGAGAAGGCCGGTGCACCTTGAGGCCTGAAGGCTTCCTCCACCAGTAGCAGGGCCCCAGGGCTTCTGACAGCAGCAGAGGCCCTGTGAGGAGTGGCCTCGAGCGATCAGGCAGGCTCAGCTGAGCCACCTCCTCTGGCCTGGGTCCTGTTCCTGGGGCTCCCAGCTCTGTCTGCCTTGACCTCTCCATGCCCCCTGCTCCAGGGCTCACCTGCTGCCGTCGCCGTGCCAACGGAACCCTCAGGCTGGGCAGAGCATTGTGAAATGACAGCCTCCCCTCCCCCGCCGCTGGGGCCTGGGCCCAGGGCTGGGAGCTTGCAAGGCAAAGGCACACCTCAGCTCAGCTTCTCATGAGCTGCTCCAGAGCTCGACCCCTCAGGGCCCCGGGGCCCGAGGGCTGGTGCTGAGAGCCAGTAAGGACGATTTATTGGAAGGTCCTTTCCTTCTTGGTGACTCCTACAAACCATTTTAAGCTCTGTACATATACAAAAGCAACATGTGTCATGCCATTTGGGACATGCTGTTCACATGTCTAGCTCCACTAAAACCCTCCTCAGCATATTTCCGAGCCATCAAGGATGAACCAAGAAAAGTGCAGGGCCCTGACAAATCTGCTTCACCGTCACAGCTTCAACAGACATCTGAGTGTCACACTACATGACAGGTCCGGCCGAGGGCGACAGCGGGGGAAGCTTCACTCAACCAGTGCTACAACAGGGGCTTCCCTCCTACTGAACGGGTGCAGCAGGACAAACTCCTGTCACAGAGAATGGGCGCAACCTCACTGCAAGCTTCATTCACACATGGTCTGGCTAAAGACAGCAAATCAAGCCTCCTACATTGGGCACACTGCACTTTAAAGGGTTAGGCATTGGAAGGCAGAGCTATCCCTCTGCCTCGCACATACTGGAGACCCTGAAGGGCCTCCTCCAGATTGCATTGTTACTGGATCGCCGACCTATCCCCCTGCCCCAAACCTCTCCCATTTACTCTGTCAACATGCTTCTCCTTACCTTCCTGCAAATACAGCACCCCTCTAGTCCCAACTGGTGGAACACCAAGCTTCATGGGGCACTTGAAGGTATCCAGTCTCCACCTTTTATCTGTCCTGCTCCTCATTTCACCATGAAGAACCACTGGCAGCATTTCAGCATCATTTTGAAACTGAAGTTATGGAACAGCTACAAAACCAGGGGAATGGCGGCAGGGGGATTTCATTCCATTTCATTCTGTCCTTTGGCTGTGTGCGCAGTGTCAGAAGAGTTTGAGGACTGCAGAAGACACCGGAACAGATTTCTGGGCGAAAGCGCCAGAGATTCTGGGCCCTGCCCCGATCGCCTTACGAACGCCTTACAAACGCCTGGCGTGCTTTGCCCTGGCGGGCAAATGCCCCGGGTGGACACTGAGCGCAGTACCTGAGGAAATTAGAGTGAGGTTTGACTCAGGGACAAGCCTGCCAAACTATGCACTATGGCAGCTGAATGGGGGCATGGGGTCCTCATGTCTCAGGGATCTGCTTCTCTTATCCAAAACATGTTTCCTCCCACCATCCTTAGCACCTAGCATATGGTAATGAGTGGAGCCCCTATACTTCCCCCTTTGCACATTCGTCAATTCCCAGATCTCTGTGGCAGACAGGGCAAATGTATCTATGTGAGAGAGAGAGGGAGCCAGAGAGAGTGAGAGAGAGAGAGGGAGCAGGCTCTGACAGCCACAATGAGAGAAAAGTGAAGTTGCATCCCCTCAAGTACTCCCCTGCACCCATCAACACAACAGCAAAGTTAGCTTGCATGTTCCCCGCTCTCCCCACTAACCTCACCCACCCACCCACCCACCCTACTCTCTTTCAGGACTTGCAGAGTGCCTAGAGACCCAGGAAATGATGGCAGCGCAGCATGGTACAAACACAAATATCAAAATAGAACTATTCCCCTACTGTCTACAAAACCAAGGAACTACTTCACCTTTGTTTTTTTCCACTTCACATTAAAAAAGAGAAAGACGTCCTTCGTTGGCCCTTTTTACGCACTACCATTCGGTTTACACATTTCATCCTGTTGAGTCTCCCAGTCGGCAAAAGCTATATATTTGGGTGGGTGATCCCAATGAAGTCAATGGAAATAGAGAAGGTGTTAGAAGGGTGATGATTGTGTGCTGCTAGTGTCTTCCCCTTGAAGTCCATAGAGGGCATGGCCTTGACTAGGGGGTGGTCGAAACGGCCGTTAATTTGCTCAGCAGAAACAATGCAGAATTCTGGGCAAATTCTGCCACTTCGCCTGCTCTGCCCACACAGAGAAATTGCCAATTTCAGGCTTTTTCTCCCTGAAATTCTGTTTTTTATGGGAAATTTTGTTTTTTGGTGGCCCCAAAAAGTTTCAGACTGAAAACAGATAGTTTGTGAAAAAAACACTGTTTCAGATGGTTTGCCAGAAGACATTTATTTTTTCCATTAAATTTTGTTTTAGCGGTCAAAAACATGATATTTCAGGGAAAAAACACATTTCAGGAAGCAAAATCTGCATAGAAAATTGGCACAACAGCTAAAAAAAGTCCCTGCAGGCAGAACAGAGCTGGAGGCGCATTTAGGCAATATCGTTCCACCAGCAGTGAGGATAACTTTGCCCACCCCTAGCCTTGACTAGGGGACTGAAAATGAATCTACAGGGACTGGTCACAAAGTCCATATGAGGGTGGTATGTCGGGAGCTATGCTTTTTCCTTTCTTATTGGCGTTTCTGTTTTCACACCTTAACCTACCTGTTTTCACTGCAGTTTCTGGGCCCTATTTTTCACATCTTCTGTTTTTGAGCCCAGCCACAGGCCTCAGAGAAGGCCGGTGCACCTTGAGGCCTGAAGGCTTCCTCCACCAGTAGCAGGGCCCCAGGGCTTCTGACAGCAGCAGAGGCCCTGTGAGGAGTGGCCTCGAGCGATCAGGCAGGCTCAGCTGAGCCACCTCCTCTGGCCTGGGTCCTGTTCCTGGGGCTCCCAGCTCTGTCTGCCTTGACCTCTCCATGCCCCCTGCTCCAGGGCTCACCTGCTGCCGTCGCCGTGCCAACGGAACCCTCAGGCTGGGCAGAGCATTGTGAAATGACAGCCTCCCCTCCCCCGCCGCTGGGGCCTGGGCCCAGGGCTGGGAGCTTGCAAGGCAAAGGCACACCTCAGCTCAGCTTCTCATGAGCTGCTCCAGAGCTCGACCCCTCAGGGCCCCGGGGCCCGAGGGCTGGTGCTGAGAGCCAGTAAGGACGATTTATTGGAAGGTCCTTTCCTTCTTGGTGACTCCTACAAACCATTTTAAGCTCTGTACATATACAAAAGCAACATGTGTCATGCCATTTGGGACATGCTGTTCACATGTCTAGCTCCACTAAAACCCTCCTCAGCATATTTCCGAGCCATCAAGGATGAACCAAGAAAAGTGCAGGGCCCTGACAAATCTGCTTCACCGTCACAGCTTCAACAGACATCTGAGTGTCACACTACATGACAGGTCCGGCCGAGGGCGACAGCGGGGGAAGCTTCACTCAACCAGTGCTACAACAGGGGCTTCCCTCCTACTGAACGGGTGCAGCAGGACAAACTCCTGTCACAGAGAATGGGCGCAACCTCACTGCAAGCTTCATTCACACATGGTCTGGCTAAAGACAGCAAATCAAGCCTCCTACATTGGGCACACTGCACTTTAAAGGGTTAGGCATTGGAAGGCAGAGCTATCCCTCTGCCTCGCACATACTGGAGACCCTGAAGGGCCTCCTCCAGATTGCATTGTTACTGGATCGCCGACCTATCCCCCTGCCCCAAACCTCTCCCATTTACTCTGTCAACATGCTTCTCCTTACCTTCCTGCAAATACAGCACCCCTCTAGTCCCAACTGGTGGAACACCAAGCTTCATGGGGCACTTGAAGGTATCCAGTCTCCACCTTTTATCTGTCCTGCTCCTCATTTCACCATGAAGAACCACTGGCAGCATTTCAGCATCATTTTGAAACTGAAGTTATGGAACAGCTACAAAACCAGGGGAATGGCGGCAGGGGGATTTCATTCCATTTCATTCTGTCCTTTGGCTGTGTGCGCAGTGTCAGAAGAGTTTGAGGACTGCAGAAGACACCGGAACAGATTTCTGGGCGAAAGCGCCAGAGATTCTGGGCCCTGCCCCGATCGCCTTACGAACGCCTTACAAACGCCTGGCGTGCTTTGCCCTGGCGGGCAAATGCCCCGGGTGGACACTGAGCGCAGTACCTGAGGAAATTAGAGTGAGGTTTGACTCAGGGACAAGCCTGCCAAACTATGCACTATGGCAGCTGAATGGGGGCATGGGGTCCTCATGTCTCAGGGATCTGCTTCTCTTATCCAAAACATGTTTCCTCCCACCATCCTTAGCACCTAGCATATGGTAATGAGTGGAGCCCCTATACTTCCCCCTTTGCACATTCGTCAATTCCCAGATCTCTGTGGCAGACAGGGCAAATGTATCTATGTGAGAGAGAGAGGGAGCCAGAGAGAGTGAGAGAGAGAGAGGGAGCAGGCTCTGACAGCCACAATGAGAGAAAAGTGAAGTTGCATCCCCTCAAGTACTCCCCTGCACCCATCAACACAACAGCAAAGTTAGCTTGCATGTTCCCCGCTCTCCCCACTAACCTCACCCACCCACCCACCCACCCTACTCTCTTTCAGGACTTGCAGAGTGCCTAGAGACCCAGGAAATGATGGCAGCGCAGCATGGTACAAACACAAATATCAAAATAGAACTATTCCCCTACTGTCTACAAAACCAAGGAACTACTTCACCTTTGTTTTTTTCCACTTCACATTAAAAAAGAGAAAGACGTCCTTCGTTGGCCCTTTTTACGCACTACCATTCGGTTTACACATTTCATCCTGTTGAGTCTCCCAGTCGGCAAAAGCTATATATTTGGGTGGGTGATCCCAATGAAGTCAATGGAAATAGAGAAGGTGTTAGAAGGGTGATGATTGTGTGCTGCTAGTGTCTTCCCCTTGAAGTCCATAGAGGGCATGGCCTTGACTAGGGGGTGGTCGAAACGGCCGTTAATTTGCTCAGCAGAAACAATGCAGAATTCTGGGCAAATTCTGCCACTTCGCCTGCTCTGCCCACACAGAGAAATTGCCAATTTCAGGCTTTTTCTCCCTGAAATTCTGTTTTTTATGGGAAATTTTGTTTTTTGGTGGCCCCAAAAAGTTTCAGACTGAAAACAGATAGTTTGTGAAAAAAACACTGTTTCAGATGGTTTGCCAGAAGACATTTATTTTTTCCATTAAATTTTGTTTTAGCGGTCAAAAACATGATATTTCAGGGAAAAAACACATTTCAGGAAGCAAAATCTGCATAGAAAATTGGCACAACAGCTAAAAAAAGTCCCTGCAGGCAGAACAGAGCTGGAGGCGCATTTAGGCAATATCGTTCCACCAGCAGTGAGGATAACTTTGCCCACCCCTAGCCTTGACTAGGGGACTGAAAATGAATCTACAGGGACTGGTCACAAAGTCCATATGAGGGTGGTGTGTCAGGAGCTATGCTTTTTCCTTTCTTTCTGGTGTTTCTGTTTTCACACCTTAACCTACCTGTTTTCACTGCAGTTTCTGGGCCCTATTTTTCACATCTTCTGTTTTTGAGCCCAGCCACAGGCCTCAGAGAAGGCCGGTGCACCTTGAGGCCTGAAGGCTTCCTCCACCAGTAGCAGGGCCCCAGGGCTTCTGACAGCAGCAGAGGCCCTGTGAGGAGTGGCCTCGAGCGATCAGGCAGGCTCAGCTGAGCCACCTCCTCTGGCCTGGGTCCTGTTCCTGGGGCTCCCAGCTCTGTCTGCCTTGACCTCTCCATGCCCCCTGCTCCAGGGCTCACCTGCTGCTGTCGCCGTGCCAACGGAACCCTCAGGCTGGGCAGAGCATTGTGAAATGACAGCCTCCCCTCCCCCGCCGCTGGGGCCTGGGCCCAGGGCTGGGAGCTTGCAAGGCAAAGGCACACCTCAGCTCAGCTTCTCATGAGCTGCTCCAGAGCTCGACCCCTCAGGGCCCCGGGGCCCGAGGGCTGGTGCTGAGAGCCAGTAAGGACGATTTATTGGAAGGTCCTTTCCTTCTTGGTGACTCCTACAAACCATTTTAAGCTCTGTACATATACAAAAGCAACATGTGTCATGCCATTTGGGACATGCTGTTCACATGTCTAGCTCCACTAAAACCCTCCTCAGCATATTTCCGAGCCATCAAGGATGAACCAAGAAAAGTGCAGGGCCCTGACAAATCTGCTTCACCGTCACAGCTTCAACAGACATCTGAGTGTCACACTACATGACAGGTCCGGCCGAGGGCGACAGCGGGGGAAGCTTCACTCAACCAGTGCTACAACAGGGGCTTCCCTCCTACTGAACGGGTGCAGCAGGACAAACTCCTGTCACAGAGAATGGGCGCAACCTCACTGCAAGCTTCATTCACACATGGTCTGGCTAAAGACAGCAAATCAAGCCTCCTACATTGGGCACACTGCACTTTAAAGGGTTAGGCATTGGAAGGCAGAGCTATCCCTCTGCCTCGCACATACTGGAGACCCTGAAGGGCCTCCTCCAGATTGCATTGTTACTGGATCGCCGACCTATCCCCCTGCCCCAAACCTCTCCCATTTACTCTGTCAACATGCTTCTCCTTACCTTCCTGCAAATACAGCACCCCTCTAGTCCCAACTGGTGGAACACCAAGCTTCATGGGGCACTTGAAGGTATCCAGTCTCCACCTTTTATCTGTCCTGCTCCTCATTTCACCATGAAGAACCACTGGCAGCATTTCAGCATCATTTTGAAACTGAAGTTATGGAACAGCTACAAAACCAGGGGAATGGCGGCAGGGGGATTTCATTCCATTTCATTCTGTCCTTTGGCTGTGTGCGCAGTGTCAGAAGAGTTTGAGGACTGCAGAAGACACCGGAACAGATTTCTGGGCGAAAGCGCCAGAGATTCTGGGCCCTGCCCCGATCGCCTTACGAACGCCTTACAAACGCCTGGCGTGCTTTGCCCTGGCGGGCAAATGCCCCGGGTGGACACTGAGCGCAGTACCTGAGGAAATTAGAGTGAGGTTTGACTCAGGGACAAGCCTGCCAAACTATGCACTATGGCAGCTGAATGGGGGCATGGGGTCCTCATGTCTCAGGGATCTGCTTCTCTTATCCAAAACATGTTTCCTCCCACCATCCTTAGCACCTAGCATATGGTAATGAGTGGAGCCCCTATACTTCCCCCTTTGCACATTCGTCAATTCCCAGATCTCTGTGGCAGACAGGGCAAATGTATCTATGTGAGAGAGAGAGGGAGCCAGAGAGAGTGAGAGAGAGAGAGGGAGCAGGCTCTGACAGCCACAATGAGAGAAAAGTGAAGTTGCATCCCCTCAAGTACTCCCCTGCACCCATCAACACAACAGCAAAGTTAGCTTGCATGTTCCCCGCTCTCCCCACTAACCTCACCCACCCACCCACCCACCCTACTCTCTTTCAGGACTTGCAGAGTGCCTAGAGACCCAGGAAATGATGGCAGCGCAGCATGGTACAAACACAAATATCAAAATAGAACTATTCCCCTACTGTCTACAAAACCAAGGAACTACTTCACCTTTGTTTTTTTCCACTTCACATTAAAAAAGAGAAAGACGTCCTTCGTTGGCCCTTTTTACGCACTACCATTCGGTTTACACATTTCATCCTGTTGAGTCTCCCAGTCGGCAAAAGCTATATATTTGGGTGGGTGATCCCAATGAAGTCAATGGAAATAGAGAAGGTGTTAGAAGGGTGATGATTGTGTGCTGCTAGTGTCTTCCCCTTGAAGTCCATAGAGGGCATGGCCTTGACTAGGGGGTGGTCGAAACGGCCGTTAATTTGCTCAGCAGAAACAATGCAGAATTCTGGGCAAATTCTGCCACTTCGCCTGCTCTGCCCACACAGAGAAATTGCCAATTTCAGGCTTTTTCTCCCTGAAATTCTGTTTTTTATGGGAAATTTTGTTTTTTGGTGGCCCCAAAAAGTTTCAGACTGAAAACAGATAGTTTGTGAAAAAAACACTGTTTCAGATGGTTTGCCAGAAGACATTTATTTTTTCCATTAAATTTTGTTTTAGCGGTCAAAAACATGATATTTCAGGGAAAAAACACATTTCAGGAAGCAAAATCTGCATAGAAAATTGGCACAACAGCTAAAAAAAGTCCCTGCAGGCAGAACAGAGCTGGAGGCGCATTTAGGCAATATCGTTCCACCAGCAGTGAGGATAACTTTGCCCACCCCTAGCCTTGACTAGGGGACTGAAAATGAATCTACAGGGACTGGTCACAAAGTCCATATGAGGGTGGTGTGTCAGGAGCTATGCTTTTTCCTTTCTTTCTGGTGTTTCTGTTTTCACACCTTAACCTACCTGTTTTCACTGCAGTTTCTGGGCCCTATTTTTCACATCTTCTGTTTTTGAGCCCAGCCACAGGCCTCAGAGAAGGCCGGTGCACCTTGAGGCCTGAAGGCTTCCTCCACCAGTAGCAGGGCCCCAGGGCTTCTGACAGCAGCAGAGGCCCTGTGAGGAGTGGCCTCGAGCGATCAGGCAGGCTCAGCTGAGCCACCTCCTCTGGCCTGGGTCCTGTTCCTGGGGCTCCCAGCTCTGTCTGCCTTGACCTCTCCATGCCCCCTGCTCCAGGGCTCACCTGCTGCTGTCGCCGTGCCAACGGAACCCTCAGGCTGGGCAGAGCATTGTGAAATGACAGCCTCCCCTCCCCCGCCGCTGGGGCCTGGGCCCAGGGCTGGGAGCTTGCAAGGCAAAGGCACACCTCAGCTCAGCTTCTCATGAGCTGCTCCAGAGCTCGACCCCTCAGGGCCCCGGGGCCCGAGGGCTGGTGCTGAGAGCCAGTAAGGACGATTTATTGGAAGGTCCTTTCCTTCTTGGTGACTCCTACAAACCATTTTAAGCTCTGTACATATACAAAAGCAACATGTGTCATGCCATTTGGGACATGCTGTTCACATGTCTAGCTCCACTAAAACCCTCCTCAGCATATTTCCGAGCCATCAAGGATGAACCAAGAAAAGTGCAGGGCCCTGACAAATCTGCTTCACCGTCACAGCTTCAACAGACATCTGAGTGTCACACTACATGACAGGTCCGGCCGAGGGCGACAGCGGGGGAAGCTTCACTCAACCAGTGCTACAACAGGGGCTTCCCTCCTACTGAACGGGTGCAGCAGGACAAACTCCTGTCACAGAGAATGGGCGCAACCTCACTGCAAGCTTCATTCACACATGGTCTGGCTAAAGACAGCAAATCAAGCCTCCTACATTGGGCACACTGCACTTTAAAGGGTTAGGCATTGGAAGGCAGAGCTATCCCTCTGCCTCGCACATACTGGAGACCCTGAAGGGCCTCCTCCAGATTGCATTGTTACTGGATCGCCGACCTATCCCCCTGCCCCAAACCTCTCCCATTTACTCTGTCAACATGCTTCTCCTTACCTTCCTGCAAATACAGCACCCCTCTAGTCCCAACTGGTGGAACACCAAGCTTCATGGGGCACTTGAAGGTATCCAGTCTCCACCTTTTATCTGTCCTGCTCCTCATTTCACCATGAAGAACCACTGGCAGCATTTCAGCATCATTTTGAAACTGAAGTTATGGAACAGCTACAAAACCAGGGGAATGGCGGCAGGGGGATTTCATTCCATTTCATTCTGTCCTTTGGCTGTGTGCGCAGTGTCAGAAGAGTTTGAGGACTGCAGAAGACACCGGAACAGATTTCTGGGCGAAAGCGCCAGAGATTCTGGGCCCTGCCCCGATCGCCTTACGAACGCCTTACAAACGCCTGGCGTGCTTTGCCCTGGCGGGCAAATGCCCCGGGTGGACACTGAGCGCAGTACCTGAGGAAATTAGAGTGAGGTTTGACTCAGGGACAAGCCTGCCAAACTATGCACTATGGCAGCTGAATGGGGGCATGGGGTCCTCATGTCTCAGGGATCTGCTTCTCTTATCCAAAACATGTTTCCTCCCACCATCCTTAGCACCTAGCATATGGTAATGAGTGGAGCCCCTATACTTCCCCCTTTGCACATTCGTCAATTCCCAGATCTCTGTGGCAGACAGGGCAAATGTATCTATGTGAGAGAGAGAGGGAGCCAGAGAGAGTGAGAGAGAGAGAGGGAGCAGGCTCTGACAGCCACAATGAGAGAAAAGTGAAGTTGCATCCCCTCAAGTACTCCCCTGCACCCATCAACACAACAGCAAAGTTAGCTTGCATGTTCCCCGCTCTCCCCACTAACCTCACCCACCCACCCACCCACCCTACTCTCTTTCAGGACTTGCAGAGTGCCTAGAGACCCAGGAAATGATGGCAGCGCAGCATGGTACAAACACAAATATCAAAATAGAACTATTCCCCTACTGTCTACAAAACCAAGGAACTACTTCACCTTTGTTTTTTTCCACTTCACATTAAAAAAGAGAAAGACGTCCTTCGTTGGCCCTTTTTACGCACTACCATTCGGTTTACACATTTCATCCTGTTGAGTCTCCCAGTCGGCAAAAGCTATATATTTGGGTGGGTGATCCCAATGAAGTCAATGGAAATAGAGAAGGTGTTAGAAGGGTGATGATTGTGTGCTGCTAGTGTCTTCCCCTTGAAGTCCATAGAGGGCATGGCCTTGACTAGGGGGTGGTCGAAACGGCCGTTAATTTGCTCAGCAGAAACAATGCAGAATTCTGGGCAAATTCTGCCACTTCGCCTGCTCTGCCCACACAGAGAAATTGCCAATTTCAGGCTTTTTCTCCCTGAAATTCTGTTTTTTATGGGAAATTTTGTTTTTTGGTGGCCCCAAAAAGTTTCAGACTGAAAACAGATAGTTTGTGAAAAAAACACTGTTTCAGATGGTTTGCCAGAAGACATTTATTTTTTCCATTAAATTTTGTTTTAGCGGTCAAAAACATGATATTTCAGGGAAAAAACACATTTCAGGAAGCAAAATCTGCATAGAAAATTGGCACAACAGCTAAAAAAAGTCCCTGCAGGCAGAACAGAGCTGGAGGCGCATTTAGGCAATATCGTTCCACCAGCAGTGAGGATAACTTTGCCCACCCCTAGCCTTGACTAGGGGACTGAAAATGAATCTACAGGGACTGGTCACAAAGTCCATATGAGGGTGGTATGTCGGGAGCTATGCTTTTTCCTTTCTTATTGGCGTTTCTGTTTTCACACCTTAACCTACCTGTTTTCACTGCAGTTTCTGGGCCCTATTTTTCACATCTTCTGTTTTTGAGCCCAGCCACAGGCCTCAGAGAAGGCTGGTGCACCTTGAGGCCTGAAGGCTTCCTCCACCAGTAGCAGGGCCCCAGGGCTTCTGACAGCAGCAGAGGCCCTGTGAGGAGTGGCCTCGAGCGATCAGGCAGGCTCAGCTGAGCCACCTCCTCTGGCCTGGGTCCTGTTCCTGGGGCTCCCAGCTCTGTCTGCCTTGACCTCTCCATGCCCCCTGCTCCAGGGCTCACCTGCTGCCGTCGCCGTGCCAACGGAACCCTCAGGCTGGGCAGAGCATTGTGAAATGACAGCCTCCCCTCCCCCGCCGGGGCCTGGGCCCAGGGCTGGGAGCTTGCAAGGCAAAGACACACCTCAGCTCAGCTTCTCCTGAGCTGCTCCAGAGCTCGACCCCTCAGGGCCCCGGGGCCCGAGGGCTGGTGCTGAGAGCCAGTAAGGACGATTTATTGGAAGGTCCTTTCCTTCTTGGTGACTCCTACAAACCATTTTAAGCTCTGTACATATACAAAAGCAACATGTGTCATGCCATTTGGGACATGCTGTTCACATGTCTAGCTCCACTAAAACCCTCCTCAGCATATTTCCGAGCCATCAAGGATGAACCAAGAAAAGTGCAGGGCCCTGACAAATCTGCTTCACCGTCACAGCTTCAACAGACATCTGAGTGTCACACTACATGACAGGTCCGGCCGAGGGCGACAGCGGGGGAAGCTTCACTCAACCAGTGCTACAACAGGGGCTTCCCTCCTACTGAACGGGTGCAGCAGGACAAACTCCTGTCACAGAGAATGGGCGCAACCTCACTGCAAGCTTCATTCACACATGGTCTGGCTAAAGACAGCAAATCAAGCCTCCTACATTGGGCACACTGCACTTTAAAGGGTTAGGCATTGGAAGGCAGAGCTATCCCTCTGCCTCGCACATACTGGAGACCCTGAAGGGCCTCCTCCAGATTGCATTGTTACTGGATCGCCGACCTATCCCCCTGCCCCAAACCTCTCCCATTTACTCTGTCAACATGCTTCTCCTTACCTTCCTGCAAATACAGCACCCCTCTAGTCCCAACTGGTGGAACACCAAGCTTCATGGGGCACTTGAAGGTATCCAGTCTCCACCTTTTATCTGTCCTGCTCCTCATTTCACCATGAAGAACCACTGGCAGCATTTCAGCATCATTTTGAAACTGAAGTTATGGAACAGCTACAAAACCAGGGGAATGGCGGCAGGGGGATTTCATTCCATTTCATTCTGTCCTTTGGCTGTGTGCGCAGTGTCAGAAGAGTTTGAGGACTGCAGAAGACACCGGAACAGATTTCTGGGCGAAAGCGCCAGAGATTCTGGGCCCTGCCCCGATCGCCTTACGAACGCCTTACAAACGCCTGGCGTGCTTTGCCCTGGCGGGCAAATGCCCCGGGTGGACACTGAGCGCAGTACCTGAGGAAATTAGAGTGAGGTTTGACTCAGGGACAAGCCTGCCAAACTATGCACTATGGCAGCTGAATGGGGGCATGGGGTCCTCATGTCTCAGGGATCTGCTTCTCTTATCCAAAACATGTTTCCTCCCACCATCCTTAGCACCTAGCATATGGTAATGAGTGGAGCCCCTATACTTCCCCCTTTGCACATTCGTCAATTCCCAGATCTCTGTGGCAGACAGGGCAAATGTATCTATGTGAGAGAGAGAGGGAGCCAGAGAGAGTGAGAGAGAGAGAGGGAGCAGGCTCTGACAGCCACAATGAGAGAAAAGTGAAGTTGCATCCCCTCAAGTACTCCCCTGCACCCATCAACACAACAGCAAAGTTAGCTTGCATGTTCCCCGCTCTCCCCACTAACCTCACCCACCCACCCACCCACCCTACTCTCTTTCAGGACTTGCAGAGTGCCTAGAGACCCAGGAAATGATGGCAGCGCAGCATGGTACAAACACAAATATCAAAATAGAACTATTCCCCTACTGTCTACAAAACCAAGGAACTACTTCACCTTTGTTTTTTTCCACTTCACATTAAAAAAGAGAAAGACGTCCTTCGTTGGCCCTTTTTACGCACTACCATTCGGTTTACACATTTCATCCTGTTGAGTCTCCCAGTCGGCAAAAGCTATATATTTGGGTGGGTGATCCCAATGAAGTCAATGGAAATAGAGAAGGTGTTAGAAGGGTGATGATTGTGTGCTGCTAGTGTCTTCCCCTTGAAGTCCATAGAGGGCATGGCCTTGACTAGGGGGTGGTCGAAACGGCCGTTAATTTGCTCAGCAGAAACAATGCAGAATTCTGGGCAAATTCTGCCACTTCGCCTGCTCTGCCCACACAGAGAAATTGCCAATTTCAGGCTTTTTCTCCCTGAAATTCTGTTTTTTATGGGAAATTTTGTTTTTTGGTGGCCCCAAAAAGTTTCAGACTGAAAACAGATAGTTTGTGAAAAAAACACTGTTTCAGATGGTTTGCCAGAAGACATTTATTTTTTCCATTAAATTTTGTTTTAGCGGTCAAAAACATGATATTTCAGGGAAAAAACACATTTCAGGAAGCAAAATCTGCATAGAAAATTGGCACAACAGCTAAAAAAAGTCCCTGCAGGCAGAACAGAGCTGGAGGCGCATTTAGGCAATATCGTTCCACCAGCAGTGAGGATAACTTTGCCCACCCCTAGCCTTGACTAGGGGACTGAAAATGAATCTACAGGGACTGGTCACAAAGTCCATATGAGGGTGGTATGTCGGGAGCTATGCTTTTTCCTTTCTTATTGGCGTTTCTGTTTTCACACCTTAACCTACCTGTTTTCACTGCAGTTTCTGGGCCCTATTTTTCACATCTTCTGTTTTTGAGCCCAGCCACAGGCCTCAGAGAAGGCCGGTGCACCTTGAGGCCTGAAGGCTTCCTCCACCAGTAGCAGGGCCCCAGGGCTTCTGACAGCAGCAGAGGCCCTGTGAGGAGTGGCCTCGAGCGATCAGGCAGGCTCAGCTGAGCCACCTCCTCTGGCCTGGGTCCTGTTCCTGGGACTCCCAGCTCTGTCTGCCTTGACCTCTCCATGCCCCCTGCTCCAGGGCTCACCTGCTGCCGTCGCCGTGCCAACGGAACCCTCAGGCTGGGCAGAGCATTGTGAAATGACAGCCTCCCCTCCCCCGCCGCTGGGGCCTGGGCCCAGGGCTGGGAGCTTGCAAGGCAAAGGCACACCTCAGCTCAGCTTCTCATGAGCTGCTCCAGAGCTCGACCCCTCAGGGCCCCGGGGCCCGAGGGCTGGTGCTGAGAGCCAGTAAGGACGATTTATTGGAAGGTCCTTTCCTTCTTGGTGACTCCTACAAACCATTTTAAGCTCTGTACATATACAAAAGCAACATGTGTCATGCCATTTGGGACATGCTGTTCACATGTCTAGCTCCACTAAAACCCTCCTCAGCATATTTCCGAGCCATCAAGGATGAACCAAGAAAAGTGCAGGGCCCTGACAAATCTGCTTCACCGTCACAGCTTCAACAGACATCTGAGTGTCACACTACATGACAGGTCCGGCCGAGGGCGACAGCGGGGGAAGCTTCACTCAACCAGTGCTACAACAGGGGCTTCCCTCCTACTGAACGGGTGCAGCAGGACAAACTCCTGTCACAGAGAATGGGCGCAACCTCACTGCAAGCTTCATTCACACATGGTCTGGCTAAAGACAGCAAATCAAGCCTCCTACATTGGGCACACTGCACTTTAAAGGGTTAGGCATTGGAAGGCAGAGCTATCCCTCTGCCTCGCACATACTGGAGACCCTGAAGGGCCTCCTCCAGATTGCATTGTTACTGGATCGCCGACCTATCCCCCTGCCCCAAACCTCTCCCATTTACTCTGTCAACATGCTTCTCCTTACCTTCCTGCAAATACAGCACCCCTCTAGTCCCAACTGGTGGAACACCAAGCTTCATGGGGCACTTGAAGGTATCCAGTCTCCACCTTTTATCTGTCCTGCTCCTCATTTCACCATGAAGAACCACTGGCAGCATTTCAGCATCATTTTGAAACTGAAGTTATGGAACAGCTACAAAACCAGGGGAATGGCGGCAGGGGGATTTCATTCCATTTCATTCTGTCCTTTGGCTGTGTGCGCAGTGTCAGAAGAGTTTGAGGACTGCAGAAGACACCGGAACAGATTTCTGGGCGAAAGCGCCAGAGATTCTGGGCCCTGCCCCGATCGCCTTACGAACGCCTTACAAACGCCTGGCGTGCTTTGCCCTGGCGGGCAAATGCCCCGGGTGGACACTGAGCGCAGTACCTGAGGAAATTAGAGTGAGGTTTGACTCAGGGACAAGCCTGCCAAACTATGCACTATGGCAGCTGAATGGGGGCATGGGGTCCTCATGTCTCAGGGATCTGCTTCTCTTATCCAAAACATGTTTCCTCCCACCATCCTTAGCACCTAGCATATGGTAATGAGTGGAGCCCCTATACTTCCCCCTTTGCACATTCGTCAATTCCCAGATCTCTGTGGCAGACAGGGCAAATGTATCTATGTGAGAGAGAGAGGGAGCCAGAGAGAGTGAGAGAGAGAGAGGGAGCAGGCTCTGACAGCCACAATGAGAGAAAAGTGAAGTTGCATCCCCTCAAGTACTCCCCTGCACCCATCAACACAACAGCAAAGTTAGCTTGCATGTTCCCCGCTCTCCCCACTAACCTCACCCACCCACCCACCCACCCTACTCTCTTTCAGGACTTGCAGAGTGCCTAGAGACCCAGGAAATGATGGCAGCGCAGCATGGTACAAACACAAATATCAAAATAGAACTATTCCCCTACTGTCTACAAAACCAAGGAACTACTTCACCTTTGTTTTTTTCCACTTCACATTAAAAAAGAGAAAGACGTCCTTCGTTGGCCCTTTTTACGCACTACCATTCGGTTTACACATTTCATCCTGTTGAGTCTCCCAGTCGGCAAAAGCTATATATTTGGGTGGGTGATCCCAATGAAGTCAATGGAAATAGAGAAGGTGTTAGAAGGGTGATGATTGTGTGCTGCTAGTGTCTTCCCCTTGAAGTCCATAGAGGGCATGGCCTTGACTAGGGGGTGGTCGAAACGGCCGTTAATTTGCTCAGCAGAAACAATGCAGAATTCTGGGCAAATTCTGCCACTTCGCCTGCTCTGCCCACACAGAGAAATTGCCAATTTCAGGCTTTTTCTCCCTGAAATTCTGTTTTTTATGGGAAATTTTGTTTTTTGGTGGCCCCAAAAAGTTTCAGACTGAAAACAGATAGTTTGTGAAAAAAACACTGTTTCAGATGGTTTGCCAGAAGACATTTATTTTTTCCATTAAATTTTGTTTTAGCGGTCAAAAACATGATATTTCAGGGAAAAAACACATTTCAGGAAGCAAAATCTGCATAGAAAATTGGCACAACAGCTAAAAAAAGTCCCTGCAGGCAGAACAGAGCTGGAGGCGCATTTAGGCAATATCGTTCCACCAGCAGTGAGGATAACTTTGCCCACCCCTAGCCTTGACTAGGGGACTGAAAATGAATCTACAGGGACTGGTCACAAAGTCCATATGAGGGTGGTGTGTCAGGAGCTATGCTTTTTCCTTTCTTTCTGGTGTTTCTGTTTTCACACCTTAACCTACCTGTTTTCACTGCAGTTTCTGGGCCCTATTTTTCACATCTTCTGTTTTTGAGCCCAGCCACAGGCCTCAGAGAAGGCCGGTGCACCTTGAGGCCTGAAGGCTTCCTCCACCAGTAGCAGGGCCCCAGGGCTTCTGACAGCAGCAGAGGCCCTGTGAGGAGTGGCCTCGAGCGATCAGGCAGGCTCAGCTGAGCCACCTCCTCTGGCCTGGGTCCTGTTCCTGGGGCTCCCAGCTCTGTCTGCCTTGACCTCTCCATGCCCCCTGCTCCAGGGCTCACCTGCTGCCGTCGCCGTGCCAACGGAACCCTCAGGCTGGGCAGAGCATTGTGAAATGACAGCCTCCCCTCCCCCGCCGCTGGGGCCTGGGCCCAGGGCTGGGAGCTTGCAAGGCAAAGGCACACCTCAGCTCAGCTTCTCATGAGCTGCTCCAGAGCTCGACCCCTCAGGGCCCCGGGGCCCGAGGGCTGGTGCTGAGAGCCAGTAAGGACGATTTATTGGAAGGTCCTTTCCTTCTTGGTGACTCCTACAAACCATTTTAAGCTCTGTACATATACAAAAGCAACATGTGTCATGCCATTTGGGACATGCTGTTCACATGTCTAGCTCCACTAAAACCCTCCTCAGCATATTTCCGAGCCATCAAGGATGAACCAAGAAAAGTGCAGGGCCCTGACAAATCTGCTTCACCGTCACAGCTTCAACAGACATCTGAGTGTCACACTACATGACAGGTCCGGCCGAGGGCGACAGCGGGGGAAGCTTCACTCAACCAGTGCTACAACAGGGGCTTCCCTCCTACTGAACGGGTGCAGCAGGACAAACTCCTGTCACAGAGAATGGGCGCAACCTCACTGCAAGCTTCATTCACACATGGTCTGGCTAAAGACAGCAAATCAAGCCTCCTACATTGGGCACACTGCACTTTAAAGGGTTAGGCATTGGAAGGCAGAGCTATCCCTCTGCCTCGCACATACTGGAGACCCTGAAGGGCCTCCTCCAGATTGCATTGTTACTGGATCGCCGACCTATCCCCCTGCCCCAAACCTCTCCCATTTACTCTGTCAACATGCTTCTCCTTACCTTCCTGCAAATACAGCACCCCTCTAGTCCCAACTGGTGGAACACCAAGCTTCATGGGGCACTTGAAGGTATCCAGTCTCCACCTTTTATCTGTCCTGCTCCTCATTTCACCATGAAGAACCACTGGCAGCATTTCAGCATCATTTTGAAACTGAAGTTATGGAACAGCTACAAAACCAGGGGAATGGCGGCAGGGGGATTTCATTCCATTTCATTCTGTCCTTTGGCTGTGTGCGCAGTGTCAGAAGAGTTTGAGGACTGCAGAAGACACCGGAACAGATTTCTGGGCGAAAGCGCCAGAGATTCTGGGCCCTGCCCCGATCGCCTTACGAACGCCTTACAAACGCCTGGCGTGCTTTGCCCTGGCGGGCAAATGCCCCGGGTGGACACTGAGCGCAGTACCTGAGGAAATTAGAGTGAGGTTTGACTCAGGGACAAGCCTGCCAAACTATGCACTATGGCAGCTGAATGGGGGCATGGGGTCCTCATGTCTCAGGGATCTGCTTCTCTTATCCAAAACATGTTTCCTCCCACCATCCTTAGCACCTAGCATATGGTAATGAGTGGAGCCCCTATACTTCCCCCTTTGCACATTCGTCAATTCCCAGATCTCTGTGGCAGACAGGGCAAATGTATCTATGTGAGAGAGAGAGGGAGCCAGAGAGAGTGAGAGAGAGAGAGGGAGCAGGCTCTGACAGCCACAATGAGAGAAAAGTGAAGTTGCATCCCCTCAAGTACTCCCCTGCACCCATCAACACAACAGCAAAGTTAGCTTGCATGTTCCCCGCTCTCCCCACTAACCTCACCCACCCACCCACCCACCCTACTCTCTTTCAGGACTTGCAGAGTGCCTAGAGACCCAGGAAATGATGGCAGCGCAGCATGGTACAAACACAAATATCAAAATAGAACTATTCCCCTACTGTCTACAAAACCAAGGAACTACTTCACCTTTGTTTTTTTCCACTTCACATTAAAAAAGAGAAAGACGTCCTTCGTTGGCCCTTTTTACGCACTACCATTCGGTTTACACATTTCATCCTGTTGAGTCTCCCAGTCGGCAAAAGCTATATATTTGGGTGGGTGATCCCAATGAAGTCAATGGAAATAGAGAAGGTGTTAGAAGGGTGATGATTGTGTGCTGCTAGTGTCTTCCCCTTGAAGTCCATAGAGGGCATGGCCTTGACTAGGGGGTGGTCGAAACGGCCGTTAATTTGCTCAGCAGAAACAATGCAGAATTCTGGGCAAATTCTGCCACTTCGCCTGCTCTGCCCACACAGAGAAATTGCCAATTTCAGGCTTTTTCTCCCTGAAATTCTGTTTTTTATGGGAAATTTTGTTTTTTGGTGGCCCCAAAAAGTTTCAGACTGAAAACAGATAGTTTGTGAAAAAAACACTGTTTCAGATGGTTTGCCAGAAGACATTTATTTTTTCCATTAAATTTTGTTTTAGCGGTCAAAAACATGATATTTCAGGGAAAAAACACATTTCAGGAAGCAAAATCTGCATAGAAAATTGGCACAACAGCTAAAAAAAGTCCCTGCAGGCAGAACAGAGCTGGAGGCGCATTTAGGCAATATCGTTCCACCAGCAGTGAGGATAACTTTGCCCACCCCTAGCCTTGACTAGGGGACTGAAAATGAATCTACAGGGACTGGTCACAAAGTCCATATGAGGGTGGTGTGTCAGGAGCTATGCTTTTTCCTTTCTTTCTGGTGTTTCTGTTTTCACACCTTAACCTACCTGTTTTCACTGCAGTTTCTGGGCCCTATTTTTCACATCTTCTGTTTTTGAGCCCAGCCACAGGCCTCAGAGAAGGCCGGTGCACCTTGAGGCCTGAAGGCTTCCTCCACCAGTAGCAGGGCCCCAGGGCTTCTGACAGCAGCAGAGGCCCTGTGAGGAGTGGCCTCGAGCGATCAGGCAGGCTCAGCTGAGCCACCTCCTCTGGCCTGGGTCCTGTTCCTGGGGCTCCCAGCTCTGTCTGCCTTGACCTCTCCATGCCCCCTGCTCCAGGGCTCACCTGCTGCCGTCGCCGTGCCAACGGAACCCTCAGGCTGGGCAGAGCATTGTGAAATGACAGCCTCCCCTCCCCCGCCGCTGGGGCCTGGGCCCAGGGCTGGGAGCTTGCAAGGCAAAGGCACACCTCAGCTCAGCTTCTCATGAGCTGCTCCAGAGCTCGACCCCTCAGGGCCCCGGGGCCCGAGGGCTGGTGCTGAGAGCCAGTAAGGACGATTTATTGGAAGGTCCTTTCCTTCTTGGTGACTCCTACAAACCATTTTAAGCTCTGTACATATACAAAAGCAACATGTGTCATGCCATTTGGGACATGCTGTTCACATGTCTAGCTCCACTAAAACCCTCCTCAGCATATTTCCGAGCCATCAAGGATGAACCAAGAAAAGTGCAGGGCCCTGACAAATCTGCTTCACCGTCACAGCTTCAACAGACATCTGAGTGTCACACTACATGACAGGTCCGGCCGAGGGCGACAGCGGGGGAAGCTTCACTCAACCAGTGCTACAACAGGGGCTTCCCTCCTACTGAACGGGTGCAGCAGGACAAACTCCTGTCACAGAGAATGGGCGCAACCTCACTGCAAGCTTCATTCACACATGGTCTGGCTAAAGACAGCAAATCAAGCCTCCTACATTGGGCACACTGCACTTTA
Source organism: Ambystoma mexicanum (assembly GCF_040938575.1). Taxonomy (NCBI): domain Eukaryota; kingdom Metazoa; phylum Chordata; class Amphibia; order Caudata; family Ambystomatidae; genus Ambystoma; species Ambystoma mexicanum. Next base: position 508,776 of record NW_027182350.1, read on the forward strand.
AAGGGTTAGGCATTGGAAGGCAGAGCTATCCCTCTGCCTCGCACATACTGGAGACCCTGAAGGGCCTCCTCCAGATTGCATTGTTACTGGATCGCCGACCTATCCCCCTGCCCCAAACCTCTCCCATTTACTCTGTCAACATGCTTCTCCTTACCTTCCTGCAAATACAGCACCCCTCTAGTCCCAACTGGTGGAACACCAAGCTTCATGGGGCACTTGAAGGTATCCAGTCTCCACCTTTTATCTGTCCTGCTCCTCATTTCACCATGAAGAACCACTGGCAGCATTTCAGCATCATTTTGAAACTGAAGTTATGGAACAGCTACAAAACCAGGGGAATGGCGGCAGGGGGATTTCATTCCATTTCATTCTGTCCTTTGGCTGTGTGCGCAGTGTCAGAAGAGTTTGAGGACTGCAGAAGACACCGGAACAGATTTCTGGGCGAAAGCGCCAGAGATTCTGGGCCCTGCCCCGATCGCCTTACGAACGCCTTACAAACGCCTGGCGTGCTTTGCCCTGGCGGGCAAATGCCCCGGGTGGACACTGAGCGCAGTACCTGAGGAAATTAGAGTGAGGTTTGACTCAGGGACAAGCCTGCCAAACTATGCACTATGGCAGCTGAATGGGGGCATGGGGTCCTCATGTCTCAGGGATCTGCTTCTCTTATCCAAAACATGTTTCCTCCCACCATCCTTAGCACCTAGCATATGGTAATGAGTGGAGCCCCTATACTTCCCCCTTTGCACATTCGTCAATTCCCAGATCTCTGTGGCAGACAGGGCAAATGTATCTATGTGAGAGAGAGAGGGAGCCAGAGAGAGTGAGAGAGAGAGAGGGAGCAGGCTCTGACAGCCACAATGAGAGAAAAGTGAAGTTGCATCCCCTCAAGTACTCCCCTGCACCCATCAACACAACAGCAAAGTTAGCTTGCATGTTCCCCGCTCTCCCCACTAACCTCACCCACCCACCCACCCACCCTACTCTCTTTCAGGACTTGCAGAGTGCCTAGAGACCCAGGAAATGATGGCAGCGCAGCATGGTACAAACACAAATATCAAAATAGAACTATTCCCCTACTGTCTACAAAACCAAGGAACTACTTCACCTTTGTTTTTTTCCACTTCACATTAAAAAAGAGAAAGACGTCCTTCGTTGGCCCTTTTTACGCACTACCATTCGGTTTACACATTTCATCCTGTTGAGTCTCCCAGTCGGCAAAAGCTATATATTTGGGTGGGTGATCCCAATGAAGTCAATGGAAATAGAGAAGGTGTTAGAAGGGTGATGATTGTGTGCTGCTAGTGTCTTCCCCTTGAAGTCCATAGAGGGCATGGCCTTGACTAGGGGGTGGTCGAAACGGCCGTTAATTTGCTCAGCAGAAACAATGCAGAATTCTGGGCAAATTCTGCCACTTCGCCTGCTCTGCCCACACAGAGAAATTGCCAATTTCAGGCTTTTTCTCCCTGAAATTCTGTTTTTTATGGGAAATTTTGTTTTTTGGTGGCCCCAAAAAGTTTCAGACTGAAAACAGATAGTTTGTGAAAAAAACACTGTTTCAGATGGTTTGCCAGAAGACATTTATTTTTTCCATTAAATTTTGTTTTAGCGGTCAAAAACATGATATTTCAGGGAAAAAACACATTTCAGGAAGCAAAATCTGCATAGAAAATTGGCACAACAGCTAAAAAAAGTCCCTGCAGGCAGAACAGAGCTGGAGGCGCATTTAGGCAATATCGTTCCACCAGCAGTGAGGATAACTTTGCCCACCCCTAGCCTTGACTAGGGGACTGAAAATGAATCTACAGGGACTGGTCACAAAGTCCATATGAGGGTGGTATGTCGGGAGCTATGCTTTTTCCTTTCTTATTGGCGTTTCTGTTTTCACACCTTAACCTACCTGTTTTCACTGCAGTTTCTGGGCCCTATTTTTCACATCTTCTGTTTTTGAGCCCAGCCACAGGCCTCAGAGAAGGCCGGTGCACCTTGAGGCCTGAAGGCTTCCTCCACCAGTAGCAGGGCCCCAGGGCTTCTGACAGCAGCAGAGGCCCTGTGAGGAGTGGCCTCGAGCGATCAGGCAGGCTCAGCTGAGCCACCTCCTCTGGCCTGGGTCCTGTTCCTGGGGCTCCCAGCTCTGTCTGCCTTGACCTCTCCATGCCCCCTGCTCCAGGGCTCACCTGCTGCCGTCGCCGTGCCAACGGAACCCTCAGGCTGGGCAGAGCATTGTGAAATGACAGCCTCCCCTCCCCCGCCGCTGGGGCCTGGGCCCAGGGCTGGGAGCTTGCAAGGCAAAGACACACCTCAGCTCAGCTTCTCCTGAGCTGCTCCAGAGCTCGACCCCTCAGGGCCCCGGGGCCCGAGGGCTGGTGCTGAGAGCCAGTAAGGACGATTTATTGGAAGGTCCTTTCCTTCTTGGTGACTCCTACAAACCATTTTAAGCTCTGTACATATACAAAAGCAACATGTGTCATGCCATTTGGGACATGCTGTTCACATGTCTAGCTCCACTAAAACCCTCCTCAGCATATTTCCGAGCCATCAAGGATGAACCAAGAAAAGTGCAGGGCCCTGACAAATCTGCTTCACCGTCACAGCTTCAACAGACATCTGAGTGTCACACTACATGACAGGTCCGGCCGAGGGCGACAGCGGGGGAAGCTTCACTCAACCAGTGCTACAACAGGGGCTTCCCTCCTACTGAACGGGTGCAGCAGGACAAACTCCTGTCACAGAGAATGGGCGCAACCTCACTGCAAGCTTCATTCACACATGGTCTGGCTAAAGACAGCAAATCAAGCCTCCTACATTGGGCACACTGCACTTTAAAGGGTTAGGCATTGGAAGGCAGAGCTATCCCTCTGCCTCGCACATACTGGAGACCCTGAAGGGCCTCCTCCAGATTGCATTGTTACTGGATCGCCGACCTATCCCCCTGCCCCAAACCTCTCCCATTTACTCTGTCAACATGCTTCTCCTTACCTTCCTGCAAATACAGCACCCCTCTAGTCCCAACTGGTGGAACACCAAGCTTCATGGGGCACTTGAAGGTATCCAGTCTCCACCTTTTATCTGTCCTGCTCCTCATTTCACCATGAAGAACCACTGGCAGCATTTCAGCATCATTTTGAAACTGAAGTTATGGAACAGCTACAAAACCAGGGGAATGGCGGCAGGGGGATTTCATTCCATTTCATTCTGTCCTTTGGCTGTGTGCGCAGTGTCAGAAGAGTTTGAGGACTGCAGAAGACACCGGAACAGATTTCTGGGCGAAAGCGCCAGAGATTCTGGGCCCTGCCCCGATCGCCTTACGAACGCCTTACAAACGCCTGGCGTGCTTTGCCCTGGCGGGCAAATGCCCCGGGTGGACACTGAGCGCAGTACCTGAGGAAATTAGAGTGAGGTTTGACTCAGGGACAAGCCTGCCAAACTATGCACTATGGCAGCTGAATGGGGGCATGGGGTCCTCATGTCTCAGGGATCTGCTTCTCTTATCCAAAACATGTTTCCTCCCACCATCCTTAGCACCTAGCATATGGTAATGAGTGGAGCCCCTATACTTCCCCCTTTGCACATTCGTCAATTCCCAGATCTCTGTGGCAGACAGGGCAAATGTATCTATGTGAGAGAGAGAGGGAGCCAGAGAGAGTGAGAGAGAGAGAGGGAGCAGGCTCTGACAGCCACAATGAGAGAAAAGTGAAGTTGCATCCCCTCAAGTACTCCCCTGCACCCATCAACACAACAGCAAAGTTAGCTTGCATGTTCCCCGCTCTCCCCACTAACCTCACCCACCCACCCACCCACCCTACTCTCTTTCAGGACTTGCAGAGTGCCTAGAGACCCAGGAAATGATGGCAGCGCAGCATGGTACAAACACAAATATCAAAATAGAACTATTCCCCTACTGTCTACAAAACCAAGGAACTACTTCACCTTTGTTTTTTTCCACTTCACATTAAAAAAGAGAAAGACGTCCTTCGTTGGCCCTTTTTACGCACTACCATTCGGTTTACACATTTCATCCTGTTGAGTCTCCCAGTCGGCAAAAGCTATATATTTGGGTGGGTGATCCCAATGAAGTCAATGGAAATAGAGAAGGTGTTAGAAGGGTGATGATTGTGTGCTGCTAGTGTCTTCCCCTTGAAGTCCATAGAGGGCATGGCCTTGACTAGGGGGTGGTCGAAACGGCCGTTAATTTGCTCAGCAGAAACAATGCAGAATTCTGGGCAAATTCTGCCACTTCGCCTGCTCTGCCCACACAGAGAAATTGCCAATTTCAGGCTTTTTCTCCCTGAAATTCTGTTTTTTATGGGAAATTTTGTTTTTTGGTGGCCCCAAAAAGTTTCAGACTGAAAACAGATAGTTTGTGAAAAAAACACTGTTTCAGATGGTTTGCCAGAAGACATTTATTTTTTCCATTAAATTTTGTTTTAGCGGTCAAAAACATGATATTTCAGGGAAAAAACACATTTCAGGAAGCAAAATCTGCATAGAAAATTGGCACAACAGCTAAAAAAAGTCCCTGCAGGCAGAACAGAGCTGGAGGCGCATTTAGGCAATATCGTTCCACCAGCAGTGAGGATAACTTTGCCCACCCCTAGCCTTGACTAGGGGACTGAAAATGAATCTACAGGGACTGGTCACAAAGTCCATATGAGGGTGGTATGTCGGGAGCTATGCTTTTTCCTTTCTTATTGGCGTTTCTGTTTTCACACCTTAACCTACCTGTTTTCACTGCAGTTTCTGGGCCCTATTTTTCACATCTTCTGTTTTTGAGCCCAGCCACAGGCCTCAGAGAAGGCCGGTGCACCTTGAGGCCTGAAGGCTTCCTCCACCAGTAGCAGGGCCCCAGGGCTTCTGACAGCAGCAGAGGCCCTGTGAGGAGTGGCCTCGAGCGATCAGGCAGGCTCAGCTGAGCCACCTCCTCTGGCCTGGGTCCTGTTCCTGGGGCTCCCAGCTCTGTCTGCCTTGACCTCTCCATGCCCCCTGCTCCAGGGCTCACCTGCTGCCGTCGCCGTGCCAACGGAACCCTCAGGCTGGGCAGAGCATTGTGAAATGACAGCCTCCCCTCCCCCGCCGCTGGGGCCTGGGCCCAGGGCTGGGAGCTTGCAAGGCAAAGGCACACCTCAGCTCAGCTTCTCATGAGCTGCTCCAGAGCTCGACCCCTCAGGGCCCCGGGGCCCGAGGGCTGGTGCTGAGAGCCAGTAAGGACGATTTATTGGAAGGTCCTTTCCTTCTTGGTGACTCCTACAAACCATTTTAAGCTCTGTACATATACAAAAGCAACATGTGTCATGCCATTTGGGACATGCTGTTCACATGTCTAGCTCCACTAAAACCCTCCTCAGCATATTTCCGAGCCATCAAGGATGAACCAAGAAAAGTGCAGGGCCCTGACAAATCTGCTTCACCGTCACAGCTTCAACAGACATCTGAGTGTCACACTACATGACAGGTCCGGCCGAGGGCGACAGCGGGGGAAGCTTCACTCAACCAGTGCTACAACAGGGGCTTCCCTCCTACTGAACGGGTGCAGCAGGACAAACTCCTGTCACAGAGAATGGGCGCAACCTCACTGCAAGCTTCATTCACACATGGTCTGGCTAAAGACAGCAAATCAAGCCTCCTACATTGGGCACACTGCACTTTAAAGGGTTAGGCATTGGAAGGCAGAGCTATCCCTCTGCCTCGCACATACTGGAGACCCTGAAGGGCCTCCTCCAGATTGCATTGTTACTGGATCGCCGACCTATCCCCCTGCCCCAAACCTCTCCCATTTACTCTGTCAACATGCTTCTCCTTACCTTCCTGCAAATACAGCACCCCTCTAGTCCCAACTGGTGGAACACCAAGCTTCATGGGGCACTTGAAGGTATCCAGTCTCCACCTTTTATCTGTCCTGCTCCTCATTTCACCATGAAGAACCACTGGCAGCATTTCAGCATCATTTTGAAACTGAAGTTATGGAACAGCTACAAAACCAGGGGAATGGCGGCAGGGGGATTTCATTCCATTTCATTCTGTCCTTTGGCTGTGTGCGCAGTGTCAGAAGAGTTTGAGGACTGCAGAAGACACCGGAACAGATTTCTGGGCGAAAGCGCCAGAGATTCTGGGCCCTGCCCCGATCGCCTTACGAACGCCTTACAAACGCCTGGCGTGCTTTGCCCTGGCGGGCAAATGCCCCGGGTGGACACTGAGCGCAGTACCTGAGGAAATTAGAGTGAGGTTTGACTCAGGGACAAGCCTGCCAAACTATGCACTATGGCAGCTGAATGGGGGCATGGGGTCCTCATGTCTCAGGGATCTGCTTCTCTTATCCAAAACATGTTTCCTCCCACCATCCTTAGCACCTAGCATATGGTAATGAGTGGAGCCCCTATACTTCCCCCTTTGCACATTCGTCAATTCCCAGATCTCTGTGGCAGACAGGGCAAATGTATCTATGTGAGAGAGAGAGGGAGCCAGAGAGAGTGAGAGAGAGAGAGGGAGCAGGCTCTGACAGCCACAATGAGAGAAAAGTGAAGTTGCATCCCCTCAAGTACTCCCCTGCACCCATCAACACAACAGCAAAGTTAGCTTGCATGTTCCCCGCTCTCCCCACTAACCTCACCCACCCACCCACCCACCCTACTCTCTTTCAGGACTTGCAGAGTGCCTAGAGACCCAGGAAATGATGGCAGCGCAGCATGGTACAAACACAAATATCAAAATAGAACTATTCCCCTACTGTCTACAAAACCAAGGAACTACTTCACCTTTGTTTTTTTCCACTTCACATTAAAAAAGAGAAAGACGTCCTTCGTTGGCCCTTTTTACGCACTACCATTCGGTTTACACATTTCATCCTGTTGAGTCTCCCAGTCGGCAAAAGCTATATATTTGGGTGGGTGATCCCAATGAAGTCAATGGAAATAGAGAAGGTGTTAGAAGGGTGATGATTGTGTGCTGCTAGTGTCTTCCCCTTGAAGTCCATAGAGGGCATGGCCTTGACTAGGGGGTGGTCGAAACGGCCGTTAATTTGCTCAGCAGAAACAATGCAGAATTCTGGGCAAATTCTGCCACTTCGCCTGCTCTGCCCACACAGAGAAATTGCCAATTTCAGGCTTTTTCTCCCTGAAATTCTGTTTTTTATGGGAAATTTTGTTTTTTGGTGGCCCCAAAAAGTTTCAGACTGAAAACAGATAGTTTGTGAAAAAAACACTGTTTCAGATGGTTTGCCAGAAGACATTTATTTTTTCCATTAAATTTTGTTTTAGCGGTCAAAAACATGATATTTCAGGGAAAAAACACATTTCAGGAAGCAAAATCTGCATAGAAAATTGGCACAACAGCTAAAAAAAGTCCCTGCAGGCAGAACAGAGCTGGAGGCGCATTTAGGCAATATCGTTCCACCAGCAGTGAGGATAACTTTGCCCACCCCTAGCCTTGACTAGGGGACTGAAAATGAATCTACAGGGACTGGTCACAAAGTCCATATGAGGGTGGTATGTCGGGAGCTATGCTTTTTCCCTTCTTATTGGCGTTTCTGTTTTCACACCTTAACCTACCTGTTTTCACTGCAGTTTCTGGGCCCTATTTTTCACATCTTCTGTTTTTGAGCCCAGCCACAGGCCTCAGAGAAGGCTGGTGCACCTTGAGGCCTGAAGGCTTCCTCCACCAGTAGCAGGGCCCCAGGGCTTCTGACAGCAGCAGAGGCCCTGTGAGGAGTGGCCTCGAGCGATCAGGCAGGCTCAGCTGAGCCACCTCCTCTGGCCTGGGTCCTGTTCCTGGGGCTCCCAGCTCTGTCTGCCTTGACCTCTCCATGCCCCCTGCTCCAGGGCTCACCTGCTGCCGTCGCCGTGCCAACGGAACCCTCAGGCTGGGCAGAGCATTGTGAAATGACAGCCTCCCCTCCCCCGCCGCTGGGGCCTGGGCCCAGGGCTGGGAGCTTGCAAGGCAAAGGCACACCTCAGCTCAGCTTCTCCTGAGCTGCTCCAGAGCTCGACCCCTCAGGGCCCCGGGGCCCGAGGGCTGGTGCTGAGAGCCAGTAAGGACGATTTATTGGAAGGTCCTTTCCTTCTTGGTGACTCCTACAAACCATTTTAAGCTCTGTACATATACAAAAGCAACATGTGTCATGCCATTTGGGACATGCTGTTCACATGTCTAGCTCCACTAAAACCCTCCTCAGCATATTTCCGAGCCATCAAGGATGAACCAAGAAAAGTGCAGGGCCCTGACAAATCTGCTTCACCGTCACAGCTTCAACAGACATCTGAGTGTCACACTACATGACAGGTCCGGCCGAGGGCGACAGCGGGGGAAGCTTCACTCAACCAGTGCTACAACAGGGGCTTCCCTCCTACTGAACGGGTGCAGCAGGACAAACTCCTGTCACAGAGAATGGGCGCAACCTCACTGCAAGCTTCATTCACACATGGTCTGGCTAAAGACAGCAAATCAAGCCTCCTACATTGGGCACACTGCACTTTAAAGGGTTAGGCATTGGAAGGCAGAGCTATCCCTCTGCCTCGCACATACTGGAGACCCTGAAGGGCCTCCTCCAGATTGCATTGTTACTGGATCGCCGACCTATCCCCCTGCCCCAAACCTCTCCCATTTACTCTGTCAACATGCTTCTCCTTACCTTCCTGCAAATACAGCACCCCTCTAGTCCCAACTGGTGGAACACCAAGCTTCATGGGGCACTTGAAGGTATCCAGTCTCCACCTTTTATCTGTCCTGCTCCTCATTTCACCATGAAGAACCACTGGCAGCATTTCAGCATCATTTTGAAACTGAAGTTATGGAACAGCTACAAAACCAGGGGAATGGCGGCAGGGGGATTTCATTCCATTTCATTCTGTCCTTTGGCTGTGTGCGCAGTGTCAGAAGAGTTTGAGGACTGCAGAAGACACCGGAACAGATTTCTGGGCGAAAGCGCCAGAGATTCTGGGCCCTGCCCCGATCGCCTTACGAACGCCTTACAAACGCCTGGCGTGCTTTGCCCTGGCGGGCAAATGCCCCGGGTGGACACTGAGCGCAGTACCTGAGGAAATTAGAGTGAGGTTTGACTCAGGGACAAGCCTGCCAAACTATGCACTATGGCAGCTGAATGGGGGCATGGGGTCCTCATGTCTCAGGGATCTGCTTCTCTTATCCAAAACATGTTTCCTCCCACCATCCTTAGCACCTAGCATATGGTAATGAGTGGAGCCCCTATACTTCCCCCTTTGCACATTCGTCAATTCCCAGATCTCTGTGGCAGACAGGGCAAATGTATCTATGTGAGAGAGAGAGGGAGCCAGAGAGAGTGAGAGAGAGAGAGGGAGCAGGCTCTGACAGCCACAATGAGAGAAAAGTGAAGTTGCATCCCCTCAAGTACTCCCCTGCACCCATCAACACAACAGCAAAGTTAGCTTGCATGTTCCCCGCTCTCCCCACTAACCTCACCCACCCACCCACCCACCCTACTCTCTTTCAGGACTTGCAGAGTGCCTAGAGACCCAGGAAATGATGGCAGCGCAGCATGGTACAAACACAAATATCAAAATAGAACTATTCCCCTACTGTCTACAAAACCAAGGAACTACTTCACCTTTGTTTTTTTCCACTTCACATTAAAAAAGAGAAAGACGTCCTTCGTTGGCCCTTTTTACGCACTACCATTCGGTTTACACATTTCATCCTGTTGAGTCTCCCAGTCGGCAAAAGCTATATATTTGGGTGGGTGATCCCAATGAAGTCAATGGAAATAGAGAAGGTGTTAGAAGGGTGATGATTGTGTGCTGCTAGTGTCTTCCCCTTGAAGTCCATAGAGGGCATGGCCTTGACTAGGGGGTGGTCGAAACGGCCGTTAATTTGCTCAGCAGAAACAATGCAGAATTCTGGGCAAATTCTGCCACTTCGCCTGCTCTGCCCACACAGAGAAATTGCCAATTTCAGGCTTTTTCTCCCTGAAATTCTGTTTTTTATGGGAAATTTTGTTTTTTGGTGGCCCCAAAAAGTTTCAGACTGAAAACAGATAGTTTGTGAAAAAAACACTGTTTCAGATGGTTTGCCAGAAGACATTTATTTTTTCCATTAAATTTTGTTTTAGCGGTCAAAAACATGATATTTCAGGGAAAAAACACATTTCAGGAAGCAAAATCTGCATAGAAAATTGGCACAACAGCTAAAAAAAGTCCCTGCAGGCAGAACAGAGCTGGAGGCGCATTTAGGCAATATCGTTCCACCAGCAGTGAGGATAACTTTGCCCACCCCTAGCCTTGACTAGGGGACTGAAAATGAATCTACAGGGACTGGTCACAAAGTCCATATGAGGGTGGTATGTCGGGAGCTATGCTTTTTCCCTTCTTATTGGCGTTTCTGTTTTCACACCTTAACCTACCTGTTTTCACTGCAGTTTCTGGGCCCTATTTTTCACATCTTCTGTTTTTGAGCCCAGCCACAGGCCTCAGAGAAGGCTGGTGCACCTTGAGGCCTGAAGGCTTCCTCCACCAGTAGCAGGGCCCCAGGGCTTCTGACAGCAGCAGAGGCCCTGTGAGGAGTGGCCTCGAGCGATCAGGCAGGCTCAGCTGAGCCACCTCCTCTGGCCTGGGTCCTGTTCCTGGGGCTCCCAGCTCTGTCTGCCTTGACCTCTCCATGCCCCCTGCTCCAGGGCTCACCTGCTGCCGTCGCCGTGCCAACGGAACCCTCAGGCTGGGCAGAGCATTGTGAAATGACAGCCTCCCCTCCCCCGCCGCTGGGGCCTGGGCCCAGGGCTGGGAGCTTGCAAGGCAAAGGCACACCTCAGCTCAGCTTCTCCTGAGCTGCTCCAGAGCTCGACCCCTCAGGGCCCCGGGGCCCGAGGGCTGGTGCTGAGAGCCAGTAAGGACGATTTATTGGAAGGTCCTTTCCTTCTTGGTGACTCCTACAAACCATTTTAAGCTCTGTACATATACAAAAGCAACATGTGTCATGCCATTTGGGACATGCTGTTCACATGTCTAGCTCCACTAAAACCCTCCTCAGCATATTTCCGAGCCATCAAGGATGAACCAAGAAAAGTGCAGGGCCCTGACAAATCTGCTTCACCGTCACAGCTTCAACAGACATCTGAGTGTCACACTACATGACAGGTCCGGCCGAGGGCGACAGCGGGGGAAGCTTCACTCAACCAGTGCTACAACAGGGGCTTCCCTCCTACTGAACGGGTGCAGCAGGACAAACTCCTGTCACAGAGAATGGGCGCAACCTCACTGCAAGCTTCATTCACACATGGTCTGGCTAAAGACAGCAAATCAAGCCTCCTACATTGGGCACACTGCACTTTAAAGGGTTAGGCATTGGAAGGCAGAGCTATCCCTCTGCCTCGCACATACTGGAGACCCTGAAGGGCCTCCTCCAGATTGCATTGTTACTGGATCGCCGACCTATCCCCCTGCCCCAAACCTCTCCCATTTACTCTGTCAACATGCTTCTCCTTACCTTCCTGCAAATACAGCACCCCTCTAGTCCCAACTGGTGGAACACCAAGCTTCATGGGGCACTTGAAGGTATCCAGTCTCCACCTTTTATCTGTCCTGCTCCTCATTTCACCATGAAGAACCACTGGCAGCATTTCAGCATCATTTTGAAACTGAAGTTATGGAACAGCTACAAAACCAGGGGAATGGCGGCAGGGGGATTTCATTCCATTTCATTCTGTCCTTTGGCTGTGTGCGCAGTGTCAGAAGAGTTTGAGGACTGCAGAAGACACCGGAACAGATTTCTGGGCGAAAGCGCCAGAGATTCTGGGCCCTGCCCCGATCGCCTTACGAACGCCTTACAAACGCCTGGCGTGCTTTGCCCTGGCGGGCAAATGCCCCGGGTGGACACTGAGCGCAGTACCTGAGGAAATTAGAGTGAGGTTTGACTCAGGGACAAGCCTGCCAAACTATGCACTATGGCAGCTGAATGGGGGCATGGGGTCCTCATGTCTCAGGGATCTGCTTCTCTTATCCAAAACATGTTTCCTCCCACCATCCTTAGCACCTAGCATATGGTAATGAGTGGAGCCCCTATACTTCCCCCTTTGCACATTCGTCAATTCCCAGATCTCTGTGGCAGACAGGGCAAATGTATCTATGTGAGAGAGAGAGGGAGCCAGAGAGAGTGAGAGAGAGAGAGGGAGCAGGCTCTGACAGCCACAATGAGAGAAAAGTGAAGTTGCATCCCCTCAAGTACTCCCCTGCACCCATCAACACAACAGCAAAGTTAGCTTGCATGTTCCCCGCTCTCCCCACTAACCTCACCCACCCACCCACCCACCCTACTCTCTTTCAGGACTTGCAGAGTGCCTAGAGACCCAGGAAATGATGGCAGCGCAGCATGGTACAAACACAAATATCAAAATAGAACTATTCCCCTACTGTCTACAAAACCAAGGAACTACTTCACCTTTGTTTTTTTCCACTTCACATTAAAAAAGAGAAAGACGTCCTTCGTTGGCCCTTTTTACGCACTACCATTCGGTTTACACATTTCATCCTGTTGAGTCTCCCAGTCGGCAAAAGCTATATATTTGGGTGGGTGATCCCAATGAAGTCAATGGAAATAGAGAAGGTGTTAGAAGGGTGATGATTGTGTGCTGCTAGTGTCTTCCCCTTGAAGTCCATAGAGGGCATGGCCTTGACTAGGGGGTGGTCGAAACGGCCGTTAATTTGCTCAGCAGAAACAATGCAGAATTCTGGGCAAATTCTGCCACTTCGCCTGCTCTGCCCACACAGAGAAATTGCCAATTTCAGGCTTTTTCTCCCTGAAATTCTGTTTTTTATGGGAAATTTTGTTTTTTGGTGGCCCCAAAAAGTTTCAGACTGAAAACAGATAGTTTGTGAAAAAAACACTGTTTCAGATGGTTTGCCAGAAGACATTTATTTTTTCCATTAAATTTTGTTTTAGCGGTCAAAAACATGATATTTCAGGGAAAAAACACATTTCAGGAAGCAAAATCTGCATAGAAAATTGGCACAACAGCTAAAAAAAGTCCCTGCAGGCAGAACAGAGCTGGAGGCGCATTTAGGCAATATCGTTCCACCAGCAGTGAGGATAACTTTGCCCACCCCTAGCCTTGACTAGGGGACTGAAAATGAATCTACAGGGACTGGTCACAAAGTCCATATGAGGGTGGTATGTCGGGAGCTATGCTTTTTCCCTTCTTATTGGCGTTTCTGTTTTCACACCTTAACCTACCTGTTTTCACTGCAGTTTCTGGGCCCTATTTTTCACATCTTCTGTTTTTGAGCCCAGCCACAGGCCTCAGAGAAGGCTGGTGCACCTTGAGGCCTGAAGGCTTCCTCCACCAGTAGCAGGGCCCCAGGGCTTCTGACAGCAGCAGAGGCCCTGTGAGGAGTGGCCTCGAGCGATCAGGCAGGCTCAGCTGAGCCACCTCCTCTGGCCTGGGTCCTGTTCCTGGGGCTCCCAGCTCTGTCTGCCTTGACCTCTCCATGCCCCCTGCTCCAGGGCTCACCTGCTGCCGTCGCCGTGCCAACGGAACCCTCAGGCTGGGCAGAGCATTGTGAAATGACAGCCTCCCCTCCCCCGCCGCTGGGGCCTGGGCCCAGGGCTGGGAGCTTGCAAGGCAAAGGCACACCTCAGCTCAGCTTCTCCTGAGCTGCTCCAGAGCTCGACCCCTCAGGGCCCCGGGGCCCGAGGGCTGGTGCTGAGAGCCAGTAAGGACGATTTATTGGAAGGTCCTTTCCTTCTTGGTGACTCCTACAAACCATTTTAAGCTCTGTACATATACAAAAGCAACATGTGTCATGCCATTTGGGACATGCTGTTCACATGTCTAGCTCCACTAAAACCCTCCTCAGCATATTTCCGAGCCATCAAGGATGAACCAAGAAAAGTGCAGGGCCCTGACAAATCTGCTTCACCGTCACAGCTTCAACAGACATCTGAGTGTCACACTACATGACAGGTCCGGCCGAGGGCGACAGCGGGGGAAGCTTCACTCAACCAGTGCTACAACAGGGGCTTCCCTCCTACTGAACGGGTGCAGCAGGACAAACTCCTGTCACAGAGAATGGGCGCAACCTCACTGCAAGCTTCATTCACACATGGTCTGGCTAAAGACAGCAAATCAAGCCTCCTACATTGGGCACACTGCACTTTAAAGGGTTAGGCATTGGAAGGCAGAGCTATCCCTCTGCCTCGCACATACTGGAGACCCTGAAGGGCCTCCTCCAGATTGCATTGTTACTGGATCGCCGACCTATCCCCCTGCCCCAAACCTCTCCCATTTACTCTGTCAACATGCTTCTCCTTACCTTCCTGCAAATACAGCACCCCTCTAGTCCCAACTGGTGGAACACCAAGCTTCATGGGGCACTTGAAGGTATCCAGTCTCCACCTTTTATCTGTCCTGCTCCTCATTTCACCATGAAGAACCACTGGCAGCATTTCAGCATCATTTTGAAACTGAAGTTATGGAACAGCTACAAAACCAGGGGAATGGCGGCAGGGGGATTTCATTCCATTTCATTCTGTCCTTTGGCTGTGTGCGCAGTGTCAGAAGAGTTTGAGGACTGCAGAAGACACCGGAACAGATTTCTGGGCGAAAGCGCCAGAGATTCTGGGCCCTGCCCCGATCGCCTTACGAACGCCTTACAAACGCCTGGCGTGCTTTGCCCTGGCGGGCAAATGCCCCGGGTGGACACTGAGCGCAGTACCTGAGGAAATTAGAGTGAGGTTTGACTCAGGGACAAGCCTGCCAAACTATGCACTATGGCAGCTGAATGGGGGCATGGGGTCCTCATGTCTCAGGGATCTGCTTCTCTTATCCAAAACATGTTTCCTCCCACCATCCTTAGCACCTAGCATATGGTAATGAGTGGAGCCCCTATACTTCCCCCTTTGCACATTCGTCAATTCCCAGATCTCTGTGGCAGACAGGGCAAATGTATCTATGTGAGAGAGAGAGGGAGCCAGAGAGAGTGAGAGAGAGAGAGGGAGCAGGCTCTGACAGCCACAATGAGAGAAAAGTGAAGTTGCATCCCCTCAAGTACTCCCCTGCACCCATCAACACAACAGCAAAGTTAGCTTGCATGTTCCCCGCTCTCCCCACTAACCTCACCCACCCACCCACCCACCCTACTCTCTTTCAGGACTTGCAGAGTGCCTAGAGACCCAGGAAATGATGGCAGCGCAGCATGGTACAAACACAAATATCAAAATAGAACTATTCCCCTACTGTCTACAAAACCAAGGAACTACTTCACCTTTGTTTTTTTCCACTTCACATTAAAAAAGAGAAAGACGTCCTTCGTTGGCCCTTTTTACGCACTACCATTCGGTTTACACATTTCATCCTGTTGAGTCTCCCAGTCGGCAAAAGCTATATATTTGGGTGGGTGATCCCAATGAAGTCAATGGAAATAGAGAAGGTGTTAGAAGGGTGATGATTGTGTGCTGCTAGTGTCTTCCCCTTGAAGTCCATAGAGGGCATGGCCTTGACTAGGGGGTGGTCGAAACGGCCGTTAATTTGCTCAGCAGAAACAATGCAGAATTCTGGGCAAATTCTGCCACTTCGCCTGCTCTGCCCACACAGAGAAATTGCCAATTTCAGGCTTTTTCTCCCTGAAATTCTGTTTTTTATGGGAAATTTTGTTTTTTGGTGGCCCCAAAAAGTTTCAGACTGAAAACAGATAGTTTGTGAAAAAAACACTGTTTCAGATGGTTTGCCAGAAGACATTTATTTTTTCCATTAAATTTTGTTTTAGCGGTCAAAAACATGATATTTCAGGGAAAAAACACATTTCAGGAAGCAAAATCTGCATAGAAAATTGGCACAACAGCTAAAAAAAGTCCCTGCAGGCAGAACAGAGCTGGAGGCGCATTTAGGCAATATCGTTCCACCAGCAGTGAGGATAACTTTGCCCACCCCTAGCCTTGACTAGGGGACTGAAAATGAATCTACAGGGACTGGTCACAAAGTCCATATGAGGGTGGTATGTCGGGAGCTATGCTTTTTCCTTTCTTATTGGCGTTTCTGTTTTCACACCTTAACCTACCTGTTTTCACTGCAGTTTCTGGGCCCTATTTTTCACATCTTCTGTTTTTGAGCCCAGCCACAGGCCTCAGAGAAGGCCGGTGCACCTTGAGGCCTGAAGGCTTCCTCCACCAGTAGCAGGGCCCCAGGGCTTCTGACAGCAGCAGAGG